>NW_020837992.1:16034918-16138111 GCF_003676395.1 Aethalodelphis obliquidens | reverse complement strand
AAAAAAAAAAAAAAAAAAAAAAAAAAAAAAATGGAAGTACATATCACAAGAAAGAGCTGGAAGATGAATGTAATTGCCTCTAGGGAGCAGGATGTGGGGGAAGGTGGTCAGGAGGGCACTGGGCTGCTGGGTTGATAAGTATCTTTAGCACATTTGACTTGTTCCAACTCAGGGCCTATGTCGCTTCGATTAAATTTTAAATTAATTTACTCTCCGAAATATATAGTAGCCCCCAGACAGTTTTAGAATAACTATGCACCTACCAAGGTGAATGCTGGAAAAATAACAACTCACTTAGATGCATCGTTTGTACATCTGGCATCTTATCAAGCAGTTACCAACCTGGAGTTACAGCTCCTTACCACAGTCACCCGTTCAGACAAACCCCCGCCCGGTATGCTCAGGCAACAGCTGCTTCTGCCAGTCCTCATTTCAGGAAGAGGGAAAGGGATGAGTTAGACAAAAATAGGTGTCTGTGTGGAAAGAGATATTTTTACCTTGATCTTTAAGCCAGCTATGTGTACATCTACTATGATAGAAGCCTGAATGTTGAACAGTGTTGAAGCCAACAGCTAGTTCTCAGCCTCATTCAGAGAGATCTGCACAAAGCTATAGAAAAACAGAATGAAATTTGCCAACTTGCTGAGATTTATAATATCCCCTTCCAGCAAAAACTATCAGCTAATTAGTCAGAAAAAAACCCATCCTATCCAGAGGTGATAGAATGCTTTACACTGAAAGGTAAGTGTTAGAAAGGACCTTAGAAATCATCCAGTTCAACTGTCCCCGGAGAACCAGAGAGGCAAAGAGATTGTCCAAAGCTACGCAGCTTACCCATATCAGAACTGGATCTAGAACCCTGGATGGGACTCCATACTGCCAACCTCAGAGTTTGACCTGTAGCCTTCAGATAGATAAATAGATATAGATTTTAGAACAAGATCAGGATCTGGACACAGTTGTAGTTCTAAGACTTGTGATCCTTCCACCACTCCAGACTGCCTCACAAAGCAACAACAGTAAAAGGGGAGATATAAAATCCAACAAGTCAGAGGCTTACCTCTCCCTGAGCTGCCAACCTTTAGGGTTTAGATGGTCCATGAATTCAACATTGACTTATTGAGCACCCACTGTGTCCTGAGGGATTTCCAGATAGAGGTGTCTAGTGGACAGGTGGATGTTGGGGTCTGAGGTGAGAGATTTCAGAGTCATCGACAAGTTAGGTGGTGATCACTGTCACACTGAAGAATGAGATTGCCTTGGGAGAATGAGTACACTGAAAAGAGAAGATGCCCAAGACAAGATCCTAAGGAACACCAGCCTTAGGACAGGAAGAGTAAAGGAGAATACAAGCAGTGCCTGGAACCTATACCTGTCTCTGAGTAACCATCTTATGCATCTTAAACTCATTGCTTGTTTTTCTCCTGAGTGTTAAACGTGTGTCATAAGTATCTTTAGCCAGTGCTTGAAGTTATAGAAGGAAGGAAGTGGGAGGATTTAAGGGTGAGCAAAGGCATTCAAACTTCTCCAGGTTCATCCTGGAGAAGTTGGTGGAATAAGTTTTGGACTTCCTGTGGAAAAGTAAGCTGCTGCCCACTCTGCCCCCATCGTAGCACTGTTGCCACTAGCAAGGGCCCCAGGGAAACCTGGGGAGGACAGGTGTTTCCTGGAAGTGTCAGTGGAAGGCCATCTACCCCTCTGCCAAATGAACCTGGTCCAGATCAGAGCATGTGCTGCTCAGAGCCATGTGGTATAAAGGTTGGGTAAACATGCACTTGCTCTGTGATGAGGAGAACGGCCAAGGAGACTGGACATGACCAAAAAGGTTATCATATGCTAAAAGCAAAGGGAAAAAGGCAATGACATGCACCTTTCACCTAGTTAAGTGTATTTCTCAGGGAAATGTCATTTTAGAAAAACTAGAAATTCTAAGTAGGAAAGTGTTGAGTTGGCCTGGAAGGGGTTGTTGGTTGATTGTTAGTTTTTGATTGATCCAAGATCCAGTAGGTTTTATGAGCAAGGAGTTCCAGATCTCCTCCCCCATGTCCTAATTACACTAGGCCCTCCCTGGAGGCTCTCCCTGGCTGGGATTTCATACCCAAAGGGAGTAGAGAGAGCTGGAAAGCACTGTAGTGGAGAAGAAAGAGCCCAGGCTTTGGAGCTACGCAGCCTAAGGTTGAACCCTGACTTTAACAATTAATCAGTGTGACCTTGTGAGAGTTATGTAAACCCCATGAGTCTTGCTTTCTTCATCTTTAAAATGGGGAAGATGCTTACCTCAAAGGATCGAATGAGATAGTATTTACGAAAAGGTACCAGTGGGTACTCAACAAGTGCTCCCTCACCTCCTACTTCCTTCTGCTCATCTTCCCCTTGAAAACCACCCTTGAGTGGGCAAGATAACACTTAATAATCTTGGCTTTCCTCCAACTCCTTGCAAATTAGACACATTGCCCAAGCTGACAATGATCTCAGCATTTTCTCTGTGGACCATTAGTAGGGATTCTACCATCACGTCACCAAGATCTTGCACCCTGAGCATTGCATGCGTCAATCATTGGGTATGAGCTGACATGCTTTTGTAACTCTCAGCTGTTCACCCAGTTCTTTGAGAAAACATTGCATTTCTATCTGTCATTAGAGGTAGTGGAAGCTTGATGAGGTTCCTGGTCTTCTGTCATCTTTAAATCCTCGGGAAGGCTCAAGTGTGTCAGTTAAAGACAACCCCTCCCACCCCCCACCCCAACCTCGTCCCCCACATACTGTGATATATACTGGTCAGCATTGATGAGACTTCCCTCTTTTGCTGCTGTGATTCACCAGCCGTGGGTACCATCTTTTCTGTTCTCTCTCCCTGGCATATAAGTGTTTCCTCATTTGTATTTCTTTCCCTGAAGTTCATGCCCTCAATCATCTCCAGCAACCTGGATAAATTTAGCTCTTCTCAGGGACTTTTGCTGACTTGGTTCCATGACTGTTGAATGTTTGGCTGCTCCCCAGAAAGAGTTTGGGGCTGGCTCCCCTCACTTGGAGGTCTCATCTTGTTCTGGTGACTACTGTGTCACTTGCGTAATTGGTTATTTGAGTCACCTCAGGCCAACCAGTTTGAGAACCAACAAGTTTGTGTTCTTGGAACCTGAAGTCCTTCATTCCCGCTTCTGACCCTCTGACCCCTTAGTACCCCTTCCTTGTTTTTATTCTTGCCCTGAACAGCCTGTGGCTACTGCTCTTATCTATCACGGTCACTTCCCATTAGGGCTAAGAAGGCAACTAATAAAGGCTTCTCGACTCTCTTCTCCAGGAGCAGGGCCTCAGGTCTCACTACCAGGATCCAGCAGAGTGAAGTGTACTTAGCAGATGCTCATTTAATGTTTACTAATTTGACTTGTTCAAACTAAACATCAGAGAGGTTAAAGTCAGACTCCCTTGGTCAGCAACTAAATGAAAGAGAAATGCACGCAAAGGCCATTATGTTTTTAGACACCCTCATTTTCAAGGATCCAAAATAAGGCTCATGGGTCATGTTGAGTAGCTTTGTGTCGGACTTCGAAGGATGGGAAAGATTTGAATAGATACAGAGGAAAGGGAAGGACTTATTAGGAGAAAAGAACAGCACAATCATAGAAGACATAGACCAGAGGGGGAACTGGCACAAGATGCATGTATGTAATGTGACTTGGGGGTGTCTGTAAAGAGCTAGTCTTATTCCAGTGAAAATACATATAAGAGGAAGGAAAAAATGATAGCCACCTTTGCTGGGCCTTGAGAGCTTGGCTGTGACCTAATCAACCAACCAGCTACAGACTCCCCCTACCTCTCAATGTCCTTGTTCCTTATAGGAACAACTAGGTATGGCCTCTTTCCAGTCCCATATTCACCCACACCCCAGTTTAGCTGCTGTTGTTTCATGGAAAACCAAGTTAAAAAGTGTCTGTAGAGCCAAAGTAATTTACTCCAGAGACCACTCATGTGCATGCCCCATAGTGAGGGTGTCTAGCAGTGTCTGGGGCGGCAAACACTCATCTGAGGACTCTAGCACTTGGTGGTGATCAGGGCTACCAAAGGCTACAGCTTCAGGAGGCAGTGAGAGGAAGGAACAGCTGTGCCCTGCATAAAGAACCCACGCACTCCTGATTGGCCATTGTTCTGGCATGTGAGTGGGACCAGTGACCCAGATGTCACTGCTGCCATCCTGGCTGATCCACAAAGAAGTGAATCAGGTCTATTTTAGGAATCTGTTCAACTGGTCACATGGAGAAATTGCTATTAAAAAACAGCTATTTACCAGGAAAGCAAAGCTCCTGCAAAACAAAAGGTTAGTATACTCTCCCCAGTAACTCTTTAAACCAAAGCAAACACTGGTGCAGGCCAGGTTTGCTCTGTAGTTCTGCTGTCCACCCTTGGTCATCTGATTCCCAAGGTTCCTGGTTGATCTCCTCCTCGGGAATAAGCTGAGAAAGGCAACTGGGAATACCAAAGGACAGGGATTTCTAGAGGGTAAGAGGGTTAGGGTCACATAGCAGTTCTCTTGTTAAATGATTGGTTGATTTTTCCAGGAAAGTCAAGGGGCTTGACCAGGCAAAGCTCAAAAGAATCTGGAAGGTCTAAGACCCTTTATCATAAAAGTGTCCCCTCCACTTGTATTTGAGGATTCTGTATTAATGGATGGGAAGTACATCAAATATAGTCCATAGAGATATTGCTCTAACTAGAGGACCAAACCATGAAGGCAACACCAAGAGCATTAAGATCAACATTGAAGAGATGACAAATGCGCTGATTATGGTGCCCATGCAGTGGCTGGGACTTCCTACAAGCCATCACCACCGTCTGACCTCAGCTGCTCGATGGGTATCCCTAAGCCTTCCTTTCCTCTCAGCTTCTAAGGTGTGCTACCACTCTGAGTCATGTCAAGTTAGGAAATCCTTATGTGACCCGTCCTACGAAACTTACAGTCTTGCTTTGTGCACAGTGTGACACATATATCCAACAGAGAAAATAAGATAAGGCAATCTATAAATACTAGAGAATGAGTGGCATAAAATATACAGGTTGTGGCTGGGGACAGATCATTTGCATCTGGTGGGCCGATCAGATAGTGTGGCCTAGAGCACACAATGAAAAAGACATTGTCTATAATGGAAATTGAAGTCCCTAGCCTGACTTCCAGTGCTTTCCATAATCTGACCTCCACCCCCATCTCAGCCTTACCTCCCAGGGCTCCTCCTACAATCCAACCAGACTGCACCCTAAGTTCACCTTGCTCCACGGGTGGTTTTTTACCATGTCGCACAATTCTTCCTTTCCTCTGCTTCACCAAATGCTAACCGTGTTTGAGGTCTGGCTCACATTTCTTCTGCTCCTTGACACAATTCCAGCCACCCAATCCCCCAGCCCTCAGTGACCTCACACTGCCCTTTGTCCACCGGTACTTCACTCACAGTGTTCACTGTCTGGACGCTCATTCATTCATCAATCACAGACAGCTTAGGATGGCTCTCAGCTAGTTATCTCAGACTGTTACCTAACTTTGACTCTTTGTATATCATCCCCCCAGCTGTATTATTCTCTCCTTGAGAGCTTGCATCTTGGATATCCTGCATCACCTAGCACAGGACCTAGCACACAGTAGGTGGTCGATAATTTGTAAAATGAATGACAGTACAGACAACCTTTTGATGCACAACTACATTTCTAATTTATTCCACCTGAGGGGGTAAACAAAGGGGCTACATTTAATGAAGATCTATCATGTGCACTTGTTTGGCATTTTCTGAACATCATATCATTTAAACTTCACATCAGTCTGAGAGGTAAGAATAACATCTTCAGTTTATACATTATGAAAATAAGGATCAAAGATGTGAGATAATTTGTTCAATGTCAGTCAGCGACAGTGACCTAGAGTCGAGAGGCAAACTCTGGTGTGCCTGACTTAGAATACCACACTCTTCCAATGGTCCTGCACTGCCTTCCATCTGAACATCCATGGGAAGGTTGCTGAGTTTCTTCCTGTGGGTCTCATGCCCTACCCATGACTTTTACTTCATCACTCTATGCATTCCCTCTCCCTTCAAGCTACCTCCCAAGAGTTGCTTCTCCTGGAACCCATTGCATGCTTTCATATTTCCATGTAACTCCCTTAGCCGGGAAAATGTCCTTCCATCTTTTCTACCTGTGAAATCTTACTTATCCTTGAAGGTCCACCTGAAATGAATATCGTCTCCATGAAATTTTCTGTAATCCTGCATGATAATTAAATTAAATGCCCTTACGTCTGAGTCCCCACAACCCACTGCCCCTTCCACAGTTCAGAACTCACTTTATTCTGCTTCAAATTCCAATCATTTGATTACCTTCCTGCTTTTTCTCCTAGGCTGTAATGCAAGGGCAGGGAATGCATCCTCTTCATCTCTGTAACTCAAGCCTTACATGACAGCAGCCTGGTCTCCCAAGAGTCTTTGATGGTAAAGGCAGCTGATGGTGCGGAGCATGGATTCAGTAGCATCACACACACCTTCCGTGATTCTGCCCAGGTAATGAGCCATTGGATACCAATCAGAGCCAAGAATAAGAAGCTCTAAGCAGATTTCCCACATCTGTCCCCAACGCTCAACCTTGAGGGGTTTCACCTTGAGGCTATATAGTCCCCAGTGTTCAGTGATTCAAGAATGGTTCTACCTCCCTTCTTAATCTGGTCTAAGGTCTAACTTGTTACTAAGATCATTAATGCCACAGGGAGAGGCTGTCATAACAGCTTTTCCTGTGTTTTAAAGTGCTACAGAGGGATTTCCCTGGTGGTCCAGTGGTTAAGACTCCATTTTTCCACTGCAGGGGGCACGGGTTCGATGCCTAGTCAAGGAACTAAGATCGCACATGCTGTGAGGCAAAAATAAAATAAAATAAAGTGCTATGGAAAAGAAATGGCTGGATATAGTCTTTTTAACCTCACCTTTAGCAATAAGGTGTGATCTCTAAGTTTGAAAAATGAACAAATGAATAAATAAATGGTGAACGTGCCAGACTCTATTTAAATGAAGATATTTGACATTTCTTTGGTCTTCCTTATAGAGTTGCAGCCCCTCCCCATGGCTCTAGAACACATTCCATCTAAAGATGGAAATTGGGTTTCCTCCTGAAGAACAGGCAGCCATAAAAGGATGTCAGTTCAGGAGCCAACCCAGTGAATATGACCAGCATGGTATCTGGAGCCCAGAAATCTGTACACAGCCTCTGACTCCATATGACTCACCCAAACAACAAAGATCTCTAGACGCAATCACTAGGGCAGGGCTTAGGGAACACATAGCTTAGGGTGCGCTATCCCTTGAAGGCATAGCTTGAAAATTTTAATTCTATGTTCCTAGCTTCTAGCACAAAGCCTACACCATAATTAACACTTAATACATATTTGTAAACGGATTCTATCCTTGCTTTTCGTTCTCTCCTTTTATCTTCCAACTTCCTCTTTTTCCTCCTTTCCCATCTCCTTTCTGTCCATTAGGACTTGTTGAGGTCCTAATAACTGGAAATAATTAAGGTCTTAATCACCTTCCCCTTGTCCACCTTACCCTAACCTCCAGGCAATACATGAATGTTCTTTATGAAATATTAAATATTGGGTCCCCTTGTTTTTGGATACCTGAGCATGATAGTTGGCTTCTTGGTGATCAAGCCCTGCTCCTATTCCTTCACCTTTACTCTCATTTTTCCTCTCGCTTCTTTCCAACCTCCAGTGGTGTCGAAAGCTGCATAAACGAGCTGCTGACCCTCCAAGCTGAGAAACTTGGCCCTCAGAACCATTCCTTGGGAACTCTCACTTGCTGCTTGTGTCAGGTTTCTTGCAGATGGGTTCACAGTTGCCGTTGGCCATAATTCCCACCTATACCCCCATTCTCCTACCCTCTGCTCGCCCCACCAAATCCAAAATATTACCAAGAACTGTGCCCTAGGGGACTGGACACATAGGCTGTGCTGGTGGCCTTTAGGGATGTGCTGGCCACCATCTCCACAGAAAGGATGCTTCTGTTCTGGAGTGTGTGACAGAATTAAGGGCAGCCCAGGGAAGCAGGAAAATAAACCACGATGTGGAGAATGTCAGCACTCTCAGGAAAACAGATAAAACTCCCTGTCTGATCCATTTTTATTTGGGCAGAGTTCATGTTGAATCATTTTGCTTGCTTGGACATCAAAACATATACCCACATAGTTTTGAGCCCTGGTCCCAGCACAGTCCATCCCAGATGAAGTTCTCTGCTTAAGGAGTGGGGCCTTCAAGAGGGGGAATGAGCAGCTATAAACAATCCCTGTGTGCTTGCCTCCCACCCCCGGGCTTCCACCCCACCCCAAGCCTACAAATCCCATCTGGAGAGTCTGCCCCTCATAGTGAGGAGTATTTGATCCACCTGACTTCCTGATAAACTTTCAGACAGAAGTGTGTGTGTAGTGTTGAGTGGGGATGTTAATGTCGTCAATAATAATTCAAAATGAATTCCTGCATATGAACATTGTCTAGTCTTGGAAGGCAAATATCTCTTCATTAAATGTCAATCATTGCTTTAGAAGAATTTTTAATGGGGAAATACTCAAAAAAAAAAGCCAATAGGAAAAAAAAAAGCAGGCTTTCAAATGGTAGTTACCATATATTATAGGTAGAGATAGAGACAAAGATATTCATTGAGCAAAGAGTAGAAGGAAATACATCAAAATGCCTGGAGAAATTTTCCCAGCGTTGTGAATTATGGGTGATTTTGCTTCCTATTTGTCTTTATGTTTCTGTGCTGTCCGAGTTTTTTTACTATGAACAAATGTGACTCTAGTAATGGTGGATGGGATGAATTTTTAAATTTGTTTTTAATGTAGATCGCCTTGCCTTGACCTGATCCCATCAAGAAGCCTCACTGAAAGCTGAGTGACCTGAGTACAAAGGCTTCAGATCTTCCTACCTCACGGCCGGCCCAGCCCTCCTTCCTGTTGTCCAGCACAGCATCCGGCAAAGGCCATTACCCTTATTTAAGGGCAGATGGTGAGTTGAAAACCACACAACAGAGGTAGTTCAGGCACATAGGTCTGTAGGAACCAAGTTCAGACGTAAGCTAAGAGGTCACCAATGGCTCCACAGCTGTGCCCCTACCCCCAGCGCACGCCGAGAGCTTGCTCCCAAAAGATTCATTAGCAAAATGGGAAAGGGAGGAGATCAAGAGTAGGAGGGGAATGAGGCAAAGGAGCAAAGAAGGGGGTTTCTAATACAGAATTGAAACTGCCCTGTTCAGGGGCTGGCAGATTTCCAAGGACCTCCAAGGATGCAGAGAAGGCCTGGGAGAAAACCAGGGACAGGAGGCAAGGTTCACTTCAGCTCAGACACACTCCACCTCCTCCTCTGGCTCCAACCCCCTCTACTCATGGCCAGACGTCTTAAATTCCCCTTTTTTTTTTTTTTTTTTCCCCTTTTTTGCGGTACGCGGGCCTCTCACTGTTGTGGCCTCTCCCGTTGCAAACACAGGCTTCAGACGCGCAGGTTCAGAGGCCATGGCTCACGGGCCCAGCCACTCCGCGGCATGTGGGATCTTCCCGGACCGGGGCACGAACCCGTGTCCCCTGCATTGGCAGGCGGACTCTCAACCACTGCGCCACCAGGGAAGCCCCTTAAGTTCCCTTTTGTGTTCCTTTTATCTTCCTCACCCAAACTCTAGCTCCCACACCCACCCCCAACTTAATTCCATCACCCCCTGACAATCTGAGCTTGTTTCTCCAGGGCTTGCAGCTCCTGCTGTGAGGGTGACAGCCACACCCGGTTCTTGCAGAGGGAAGTAGCTTGTGAGGTCAGGGAGGAAGTGGGGGAGGTGGGGCTGGTGGGGAGGAGGGAAAAAGCTTGGAGTAGACTTTTCAGAAGTGTAGAGAGGGCAGCTGAGGGCACCCAGCTCCCCACCACCCCCATTACACTGTTAGTGCGGCCCACCCTTGAGCTGCCCTCAGTATTGGGTTCCAAGTGGATGGGTGTCCAAGGAAGAGAAACTATGGAAGCAGAAGGCAGGAAAGTGCAGGCACTGCTGGGCGATGCCCACCTTTGCACTCACCTGGCAGGGCCCACTGGAAGCAGTGACAATAGGTTGACATCTGTTCTTTAGATACTAATGCCAAATAGATTGCTTGACAGTAGTTTAACATGCACGCCTAAGATGGTGTGTGTGGGTGTGCGCGTGTGTGGAGGGGGGGTTAGTGGAGGGTAGTGGGAAGCAATGAGGGGAGGGTCCCTGTGGAGACTGAGATGATTTGTGCATTCCTCCAAATTTCTGGGGGAAAGAACTAGATAACAAGTTCAGAAAAGTCATTAAGTCTTGGGAGATTCGGAGCTAATCTTCCCATGGTCATCTTTGTCCCCCATTTTTTCTTTTGGAAACCCGACCTCTTTTTGATAAAATATATCTGTGTTCTTGAAAAACATAAGCCTTCACATATGGTTTCCACAGCACTGACACTTTGCCACAGGAGGCAGTCTGATGCAGTGGTCAGAACACATACCTCGGAACCAGACAGACCTTCCAAAGCCTGACTCTGACAGTTTATGGGCTGGGTGACCAGTTTGAGTCCCTGTAAAGTAGGGATGATCCTAGTTCCTTGCTCCTGGGATCTTTGTAAGAAATAAATGAGAGAGCATATGAAGCGCAGAGCCCAGCTCTTGGTGAGGCTACTATGGTCCTGTGATAAAGTCAGCACTCTCCATGTGGCTTTGGTCCCAATAAAGCTACTCCGGGTAGTGTAGTAGTGGACCAAGCACCAGAGCAGTAGTAGTAAACTGTGGCCTGTGGACCACATCCTGCCTGATGCCTACTTTTGTATGGCCTGAGAGCTAAGAATGGTTTTTCCATGTTTAAATGGTTGGGAAAAAAATCAAAAGAAGAAGACTATTTTACAACACATGAATGGTATATGAAATTCACATTACAGTGTTCATGAGTAAAGTTTTTCGGGAACACAGTCACGATCATTTGTTATGTATCTTCTATAGCTGCTTTTGCAAAGGACCCACAAAGCCTAAAATACAAAAAAGTTGGTCAGCCGTGCATTAGAAGATCAGTAGCCCAATTCCAGCCGTGTTTCCCACCTCCCAACTAAAGATAATACCTTCCCCTCTGTCACCACAAAAATGCCCACCAGGGTACATACACACCATTTGGCTCATTCACCATGTTGTTGTTAACACCAGCTGGCCTACATGCTGGAAAGTGTAAGACAGGACCTGGCAATAAAGCATTACTGTTATTTTCTGAGCAAGCATTGGGGGTGGTGCAATCCCAGTCACCCCTACTGAAAAGACTCAATGTGTTCTTTGTTCTCCTAGCCCTTGATCTTTCACTCTTATTACTATTTCTCATGCCTTCTGTGTCCATTAGCACTGGCTCAGCTGGGAAAATATGGGTTGGGCTTTGTCTATACCTTTAATCAGTTTACTGGAAAGAGGTCAGAAACAAAAACGGGAAGAAGCATTAAAACATATACATTGTTGAGTGCTTACTATAGGCCAAGCACTTGGGGATTATAGTGGTGAATAAGGAAAGATCCCTGAGAGAGGAAGAGAGAAACAATAAGGCAAATAGTTATGAAACAATGCAATAGCTGCTATAATAGAGGCATGTAGAAAGTACCGAGGGAGCAAAGAAAATGATTTCATCTATTGGGATATTGAAGAGGAGCATCAGGAAAAGTCACAGGGAGGTGACAGCTTTGAAGAGTGGAGAAGAGTTTGTTAGGTGTGAAGAAAGGGTGAGAGTACAGGAGAACAGCAAGGGCAAAAGCAGGGGCAGGGCACCAAGGGCATGTTCAACAGAGGGGGTGACCCATGGGAAACACCAAGGGCATGTTCAACAGAGGGGGTGACCCATGGGAAATAAGCTGACACTAGAGTGTGGATGACCCTGTGTACCATAGTCGGGGGTAACACTTTATTCTAGATGGGTAGCCTTCAGAGACTTCATAGACTTAAAAGAAGGGAGCGAGATCATTAGATGTGCTCTTTAAAAGTGATTATTGGTAGCAACAGGGAGGGATGCACTAGTATAGAGAGATCCTGGGTTAAGAACAAGTCATGAGTTGTTAATCAACTATACTCCAATATAAAATAAAAAGTTTAAAAACAAAACAAGTCATGATTGTTGGAGAAGTGTGGCAGGAAGAAAGATCTTGGATGTAGTGGTGACAGGAATTCATGACATATTGAGCTCTTAGGTGAGGTAGAGAAAGGAGTTGAAGAACAAAAACCGGGATTCTGGAGTGAATCCAGAATCTGCCCAAGACAGATATTAATGCTATTAACTGAAACAGAAAATGCTGGAGTTCTACTTGGGATGTGGGTGATCCTTGGGCATAGTTAACTTGTGGAAGATGGCACGATTTTAGTTCATCCAGGTGAAGAAATCCAGTAGGTGATCATTGACACTCTAAGTCGAGAGCCCGGAAGATGTAGGGGCTATAAATATACGTTTAAGAATCATCAGTCAAGACTTCCCTGGTGGCGCAGTGGTTAAGAACCCGCCTGCCAATACAAGGGACACGGGTTCGAGCCGTGGTCTGGGAAGATCCCACATGCCATGGAGCAACTAAGCCCGTGCACCACAACTACTGAGCCTCCACTCTAGAGCCTGCGAGCCACAGCTACTGCGCCCGCGTGCCACAGCTACTGAAGCCTGCGCACCTAGAGCCCGTGCTCCACAACAAGTGAAGCCACCACAATGAGAAACCCTCTCACCGCATCGAAGAGTAGCCCCGCTCACCGCAGCTAGAGAAAGCCCATGTGCAGCAACGAAGACCCAACGCAGCCTGAAAGAAAGAAAGAATCATCAGTCAATGATGTTTGAAATCGAGGACATTATTCAGCAAATATGAAAGGGAAAAAAATTACAATTAGAACCCTGAAGATGTAGGAGCTAGAAATATAAATTTAAGAATCATCAGTCAATGATGTATGAAAGTAGAGGACATTATTCAGCAAATATGAAAGGAAAAAGAAAATTACAGTTAGAACCCTGGGGAGTACTAGCATTTAATGGGGTGCAAAGCTAGAGACACCAATCAGAGATGGGAAACTAAAAGGAGAACCTGGAATGAGGAGCATCACCAAAGCCATGGAGAAGAGAACTGTGAAAGTTTCTCCTGCACAGAAGAAGAAGGTCAACAGAATGAAAATGCAAAGAGCAAAAACTCCTCAAATAATGGGTTCCCATAGCCCCACTTGGAATCCTGTGAAACACTAAGTGTCACCACAGAGAGTTATAAAAATAAATCTGTCTGTTTCCAGAACTCAGTGCACAGGATTTGAAAAGCAGAGGTATTTTTCAGGACAGATTATTGGTTTTGCATAAGCACCAAAAAGAAGCTGCTGGGTTTGCAAAAAATGGTAGTCATTGATGAGCTGGACAGGAGCAGTTTCCATAGAGCAGTAGGAACAGAAAGCAAATTCCTGTGGGTGCAATTGTCCGTGGATCTGAAGAAGTAAGGACGAGGAGCATAGAGTGGACCTTCAAGAAGTGATATTTCTGTAACTCTTCTTTTTTTTCCTCTCAAAAAACAATTGTCTGTCCTGGAAAATCCCTCTGCTTTCCAGTTTACTAACCCTGGGCACTGTGTTCTGGATATAGACCAAGTGACTTTTACAACTCTCCTAGGTGACATTTATCCTTTCACAGAATTCCAAGTGGGCCTTATGGAAACACTATTTGAGGGATTTTTGCTTTTACCTCAAAAGTATTTCTAGATAAAATCAATGAAAAGGATTAAAAAGTCTTGCTGTGTGTAAACCTACAAGGCTAGGTTCCTCTGTAAAGGGTTCTGCCACGAGTCCACGCAAGAAGTCAGCCCTCCTTTCTCTCCAGCTTATGGCATGGTATTGATACAAGTAAAGAAGGAAAAAGGGGCCAGCTGTGCTCTTAAGCTTCACTTCTAACCCAAGGTTCCTTTTTCACTTTAGTCTGAGACCAACAGAGAGCAGAGAATAGAGGGTGGTAAGAGACCAGGCCCCTGGAGAGCTGCTATCTAGTTCCAGCTGTACTTCTTATCCACAGAACCTACCAAAAGGAGAGTGTTGTCCCTTTTCTAGTCTGATTTTCCTAAAATATAAATATTAAATTTATAAATATAAGTTTGCTTAAAACCTGGAGTGGCTTCACCTTGTCCCAGGATTAAGTCCCATATTTTAAACAGGGCAAACAGGGCCCTCCACATCTAATGGCTCCCAGATAACTCCTCAAATTCTCCTTTCCAACCCACTGGGCTTTTTTTTCTTCCAAAGCATGCTGCTCTGTATTCTTGTAACTTTGGAATATGCTAACCCTCTGCCCAAACTACCTCCATTTTCCCACTTTATCTAGCAAGCTTAAACTCATCTCAGGTTATGTGTCAGGTGCCTCACAAAACTCTTTGCAATCCCTGAGGCTAGGTTGGACCTCCTAGATCAGACGATATGTCCCTTTCCTAGCACTTCCATGCCTATGCTTGCTTAAGGTCAGTCTCTCCTCCTAGAAGATTAGGCACCCATCAGGGCAGAGAACGGGTCTGACTTTTCACTACTATGATCCTAGCACTAAGCACAAAAAAGTGAATGGTGTGCTCTTTTGTTCATTTATTCATTCATTTATTCACTGAACATGTAAGTAGCAAATCACATAATACATGGAAAACTTTTTGAAAAGTATAATGCAAGAACCAAGTATTTGGGATGTTCTATGCAGAAAATTGCAAAGTCAATTTCAATTCAGTCAACACTTCTGAAAAAAACTCAAAATATTCTCCATAGTATAGCCTTTATAATCAAAGGACAATGCTATTATTGTTATACATACTTCAAACAAGTCTTTATATCTTCTTGCTTTTATAATCAAAGGCTAATATTATTATTACTATATGTGATCTCAGACAATTCATTATACCTTACTTCCAGAGGGATGTTAGATGTCCTCCAACTCTACTCCTTGTATTTTCTGGTGCTATATCAAATTTAAATATCCCAGCCCTCATAGAGTCCTGCCAACAATATCCGAATGAATCCATCAGTAAATATTACGACTGAGTAACCTTTATTCTTCGACACACAAATATAATCAAAGTAATATTCTTTCAACTTCTGTTGTCAATGAATGGTAAAAATCACAACTCAAATATTTTATTAAATAACATTTTTTCTTAACTTTTTAAGTTAATTAACTAATTAATTAATTATTTTTGGCTGTGTTGGGTCTTCGTTGCTGCGCGCGGGCTTTCTCTCTAGTTGTGGCGAGTGGGGGCTACCCTTCTTTGCAGTGTGTGAACTTCTCATTGCGGTGGCTTCTCTTTGTTGTGGAGCACAGGCTCTAGGCATGCGGGCTTCAGTAGTTGTGGCTCACGGACTCAGTAGTTGTGGCTTGCAGGCTCTAGAACGCAGACTCAGTAGTTGTGGCGCACGGGCTTAGTTGCTCCGCAGCATGTGGGGTCTTCCCGGACCAGGGCACGAACCCATGTCCGCTGCATTGGCAGGCAGATTCTTAACCACTGCATCACCAGGGAAGTCCCTTAACTTTTTATATTGAAGTAAAATGCCCAAATCTCTGAGTGACACTGGATCAATTTTTACAAACATATACAACCTTAAAGCTGCCACACAGATCAAGCAAGAGCATATTATCTACGCCCAGAGGCCTCCCTCTGCCCCTTTCTAATCAACCCCTGCTCCCAGCCCCACCAAAGATAACCGATATCCTGACTTCTTTCACCACAGATTAGGTTTTCTTGTTCTTGAACTTCATATAAATGCAATCATACAGTATGTCCTCTTTCATGTCTGGATATGTTTGCTCAATATTATGTGGCTGAGAATTATATATGTTTTTGCATGCAATAATAGTTTGCTGGGGTTTTTTTTTCATTTCTGTATAATGTTCCATTGACTATATATGCTACATGCATTTGTCCATTCTACAGTACTATTGACAGACATGTGGATCGTTTCCAATATGAGGCTTTGATGAACAAAACTGCTGTGAGCACTTTTCGGTTTGGATGCACGTATGTCTGAGTTTCCATTGGGTCCAAACCTAGGTGTGAAATTGTTAAACCATAGGGTAAGCTTATGTTCAACTTCAGTAAAAAGTTTTCCAGTGTGATTGTGCTAATTTACTGTGTAAGTTTACCCACCCACCAGTAGAGCATGAATGTTCCAGTTGCTCACATCCTCTCTAACACTTGGTATTGTACTTTCTCATTTTATATATATATATATATATATATATATACCATTCTGGTATAGATATACCTCTTTACAGTTTTCATTTGTATTTCCCTGGTGAATAATGATGTCAAGCATCTTTTCACGAGCTTGTTAGCCATCTGAACATTCTCTAATATAGCTTCTAGAAGAAGACATATAATATTGCCATGACCTTGGGGCAGTCAAAGACTTCTCAAACAGAACACAAAAAAAGACTATCCATAAAGGAAAAGAGTGATAATGTAGACTCCCTTAAAATTTAAATATTCTGTTCATAAAAGGACACCATTAAAAGAATGAAAAAGCAAGCCACTGAATGAGAAAAGATATTTGCAATCATAGCCAGAATTCTTAAAGAACTCTTGGAAATCAGTAAGAATGAAAACAGACAACTCAATGCAAAAGTGAGCAAAAGACTTGAATTAAGTCTTCGTTGTTGTGAAATGTTAGAAACATTAAAATATTTTTGACTGTACTTTTTTCTTTTGTGTAATTATGGTCCTTAATAAAGACCGTTCATTCAAGGCAATTTCATTATTTTATATCTTCTCATGATCTTTACATAAATAAAATCACAAATCAGAATTTAAACAATTCTTTTATGCCATAGTTTGTCCTATATTGGTTTTGAAAATTTGGTCATAATGATTACTTCATCTAGTGCAGCTCCCCACCCACCCTGAGTCCTTATCTGATGAATGAGCTCTCTATTTTTAGGACTTCCAAATGCTCAACAAAAACATGGAAAAGAATGATTGCCCCTCTGCCTTACAAGATCAGGTTCAGATAACACTCTCCAAGCCTCCAGGCCCTTAGGGAAAGTGTACAACCTCATCTTTTTTCATCTCTTTTGGGACTGCCTCAGAAAGTTGGATTTCCCCCCCCCAAGCTACCTACAAACTCCCCTTCTCCCCATACACAACCACTACCACCACATTCTTTGAAAATCTTCAAAGCGCCAGGAATGGACAGAGAAGGCAGTATAAGTAGGAAAGGATCTCTGCAGGGAAGGAGGTGGAAGAGTGGGAAAGACTAGGGTAGGCGCCAAAGCTCTCTTATCTACAGAAATAACATCTCCCTGCAGTCCCTTGGGGGCTGGACCACAGCCCAGGGTTAAGAAATCTCTGTAAGTAAATGCAAATATCCCCTCCCCCTTTTCTTCTCATCTTACTCAATTTTTAAAAAGAAAAAAAATATATATTGAATTGAGAACCTGAAGTGGCAAAGCCAACATTGAAAACAGGAGAAGGATATAAAACCCAAATGTCTACTGAACACCTCCCAGATGCCAGGCAGTATACTAGATATTAAATAAATCATTGCCTTCAAGCCACTTAGAGTCTAGTATGGATGAGCAATTGTAACAGGTAGAATAACAGTGACATTTATCTAGTGCTTACACTATACAAAGAATTTTAATATATGTTTTGATATATAATATATTTAACAAAAAATACTATATTCTGATATATAATATATTTAACATATGTTATAATACACTTATTTTAATAAACTTATTTATTTATTTATATTTTTGGCTGTCTTGGGTCTCTGTTGCTGTGCGTGGGCTTTCTCTAGTTGCGGTGAGCGGGGGCTACTCTTCATTGCGGTGCCCGGGCTTTTCATTGCAGTGGCTTATCTTGCTGTGGAGCACAGGCTCTAGGCACGTGGGCTCAGTAGTTGTGACTGGTGGGCTCTAGAGCGCAGACTCAGTAGTTGTGGCGCACAGGCTTAGTTGCTCCGTGGCATATGGGATCTTCCCAGACCAGGGCTTGAACCCGTGTCCCCTGCATTGGCAGGCAGATTCTTAACCACTGTGCCACCAGGGAAGCCCATATAATACATTTTAATGTTTTAAATATCTTGAATCTTCAGAGCACATTTATGAGAAATGACATTTTCACCCCCTTTTATAGATGAGTAAATTGAGGAATCAAGAGTTTGAATAACCTGCATAAGGTCAAGTGGTTAGGAAGAAGCCAGACTAAGAGTTGAACCTAACACAATTAGAAGGCAATAGAAACAAGTGCATAGATAGTAAAGAATATATAAATTGGGCTTCCCTGGTGGCGCAGTGGTTGGGAGTCTGCCTGCCAATGCAGGGGACACAGGTTCGTGCCCCGGTTTGGGAGGATCCCGCATGCCGCGGAGCGGCTGGGCCCATGAGCCAGGGACGCTGAGCCTGCGCGTCCGGAGCCTGTGCGCCTCAACGGGAGAGGCCACAACAGTGAGAGGACCCGCGTACCACACACACACACACACACACACACACACACACACACAAAGAATATATAAATTATGCTGGAGGCACCAAAGAGGGGCTTTTAGACCAGCCAGGGGAAGTCAGGGAAGGCTTCCTGGAGGAGGTGATATGTACACCATCCTGAAGGTTTGGTGTGGGATTAGGAAGTCAGGTAAGGGGAAAGCATTCCAGGCACAATTATAGCACCTGGGAAGATACAGACGGGTGGGATAGCAGACCATGCAGTGTGACTGAGCCACAGGTGGAAGACAGAGCTAAAGGGGGTGGGCAGAACCCTCACCAGGAAGGGTTTGTGTGTCAGCAAAGCCAATGAGAATCCAGAGGAGGATTTTAAGTAGGAATGGATGAGGTCAAATTTGGATGGTGTTGAAGATGATTGCTGAGGGTGGGAGAGTGGTGGTAAGGAAGCAGGGGAGGAGGGCATGGGAAGCCAAGGGAAAGAACTATTATAGAAGTAAGAATATTTTGACTTTCTTTAGAACTGTACACCACCCAGAGGTGTGGACTTCCTAGAGCAAGCAAGACCCAGCCCACAACCAGCTGTGGCTAAGCCAGCTTCATCCTAGTTCCTGACCCTGCAAACAGGCACAGAAGCCATCTCCCATCCTTGCCTCAACCCACCATATCCTTCACCCTGCACTATGTTATAAGCTCCGTGAGGTAAGGACATTTTAGCATCATGCACATGCAGCAAGATGTATGACCAAGGGCCTAGGCTTTGGAGTCAAAGAATCCTGGGTGTGAATTTCAGCTAAACTATACCAGATATGTAGCCTCTTGGCTTCCTTGCTGTAGTGTGTGAATAATAACATAGAGCCGATTAAGCACTAGTGGTCTTGTAGGTAAAGTCTGCTTTGTTAATTGTAGCCTTTATTGTTCTTATTATTATACAGATCCCTTATGATTTGGTCCCTACCTACTACTCCAAGTTCACCTCCTACCAAATATCCCTTTGCCATGTACTTTACATTCCCATCAATATCACACTGCTCATGTGTTATCAGATATGCTATTTGGTTTCACGTACTCATGCTTTTTACATACTATTCTCAGTGCCTAAAAATACCATAACTCCCGTGCTTGTCATGCAAATTACATTTCCATTTGTCTTTCAAAACCCATCTCAGGCATCATCTCCTCAAGGAAGCACTTCCTCATATTCCATCTCCCAGTTAGTCCCTCTACTGTGCTTTCTCTGTGTCTTGCATCTTTTTTTTTTTTTAATTTTTTGGCCACACCAAGTGGCATGCAGGATCTTAGTTCCCCAACAAGGAATTGAACCCATGCCCCTTGCAGTGGAAGCTCGGAGTCTTAACAACCAGACCGCCAGGGAAGTCCTTGTGTCTTGCATCTTAAATGTGTTTCTATTTTTTCACTTCCCTCTGATGATGTCTTACAGTATATTTCTCTGATTGTTTACCTGTCTCCAAGTGCCCAGTCCCTTGTGGGCAGGGGTTGTATCTTATTTATCTCTGTACCCTTTAGCACAGGGCCCAGTGTCTAGGATCTAGTAAGGAAGGGATCAATCTATTGAATGAATGATATGACAGGGAGCATAAGTCTAAACAGACACAGGTTTTTGGTAGTGTCAGTCCTCAAGATAAGGATAACAGGAGAATGACTGGCTTAGGGGTTAAGTTCATCCAATGAAGGTCTAGCAGGCAGTTTATCACATGTGACTACAAGTGTGATGAGCGATAAGGGACTGATGCAGTTTTGAGAGCCCAATCCATGTCTATATGGTAGATGAAGCTGTTATTTTGGTTATTGATGCCCAAGAACTATGCATAGAGTGAGAAAAGGAGAAAGCCAAGGACTCCTGAGGACTCCTTTTCATTTCAAAAGTCAGCCAAAGGAGGTGAAAGTATTAAAAGATGAGCAGCTTTAAATGAAGGAGGAGAACCAATGAAAAGGAAAAAACCAGAGGAAGACAGAATTTCAAGAGATGTCAATACTCCACAGGTGGGGGCTTCCCTGGTGGCACAGTGGTTAAGAATTTTCCTGCCAATGCAGGGGACATGGGTTCAAGCCCTGGTCCGCGGAGCAACTAAGCCCATGCACCACAACTACTGAGCCTGCGCTCTAGAGCCTGCGAGCCACAGCTACTGAGCCCGTGTGCCACAACTACTGAAGCCCATGCGCCTAGAGCTGTTGCTCCGCAACAAGAGAAACCACCACAATGAGAAGCCCGTGCACCGCAACAAAGAGTAGTCCCTGCTCACCACAACTAGAGAAAGCCCGAGCACAACAACGAAGACCCAACGCAGCCAAAAATAAATATAAATAAATAAATTTATATTAAAAAAATACTCCACAGATGCAAGTGGATATGGTTTTGGCAAAATGGAGGTCATTGGGAAATTCAGTGGAAACAACTTCAGCAAATAGCAGAGGGATGGAGTGGTTGGGATTGCAGATTACTAGGGAGAAGGGATAAAAGGAGGAAGTGGAAGATCCACCTGCCTGCTCATTCAGTTGAAGCACTTTCTTACTGACTTAAGGATTTTAAGGCAATATTTGTGGTTTCTCAAAGGACAGTCAACAACTCTAGAAGTCCAACTCATAGTGCTAGCAAAGGCCTAACACACTGTAGGCACTCAATATTTGTGGAATGAATGAATTAATGAGTGGAACTGAAAGAAATTAAGGGCAAAGTCTTACTGCAACTCCACTTGGCCTGGGGGCTCTTTCAGCTTTTTTTGTTCCCAGAACAAGGCAGTTCCTAGCTCTGTCTCATTCCTTCCCATCCTCTCCCACCCATTACCCTGTCAGGGTAGGGCGTCTGGCTTCAAAACGTTTTTAAATTTCCATACTTTGGTAAATTTTGTTGCATTGAATTATGACCCAGACTCCCCAGGATTAATCAGATAAATCCACCTAATCAGTTAACTATGAGTTTTTACTTCTCCCTAACTTGAAGTTTTAATCCCCTTTTGTCTCCAGAAGCCCTTAAAAGGAAAGCTGGAAAAAAATCAGTAGGGCTTTTCCTATCCCCACAGTTATTTCCCTTCCCCCACTCCACTTTGACTCTCCAAACTCTGCAACTCCTCCCACAATACAAGCAGGAAGATGTGCTTTTGAGGCGGGCTGATGAATGAGGAGACTTCTCTGCCAGCCCCTTTGCTTACATGTTAGGGGAGAGCTGCACCAGGACTGGCTGAGACCAGGTTCAGTGACCTTCTGCCTTGTTAACTTGTTTTATTGCTTGTGTCAGGATGATCCTGGGAAAATTGCTTGTGTCACCTCCTAGGCCTAAGGGAAGATATCTGGCTGCTGAAACTGCTCACCCCATCCAGCCACCATCCCAGGTTACCCTTTTGTTCCCTAATCCCAGTTTGCCTTCCTTGGCTTGCTGCTAGGAGTTAAATGGCTCAGGGGATTTCTTCCCCTTGATGGTGTTGTTGTTGGTATTGAGCTTTGTTTTGTCTTTCTCCTAATTTGGAACAGATGGAAGGAGGAAATGAAAAACATTTGACTTCTCTTTGGTAAATTTCAAAGAGAGAGTGGAAGCAAATAACCATTCAGTAAACAAGTATTTAATGCACATTGAGGAGCGTTTTGGTGATCCAGATTAGTCCTGGCCAATAGAAGTATAATGTGAGTCATGAATGCTATTAAAATGTTTTAGTAGACACATTATAAAGTTAAAAAAAAAGATAAAAAATAGCAATGTTAATTTTTATAACAGGGACTTCCCTGGTGGAGCAGCGGTTAAGACTCCACGCTCCCAATGCAGGGGGCCCGGGTTCGATCCCTGGTCAGGGAACTAGATACCACATTCATGCCACAACTAAGAGTTCACATGCCACAACTAAGGAGCCCTCGAGCCACAACTAAAAAGGGGCCCTTGAGCTGCAACTAAGGAGCCCGCCTGCTGCAACTAAGACCCGGTGCAACCAAATAAATATTAAAGAAAAAAATGTTTAAAAAAATTTTTTAAATATAATTTATTTAAACTAGTATTTCCAGAATATTATCATTTCAACGTGTAATCAGTATAAACTTATCAATATGATATTTTCATACTAAATCTTCAAATTCTGACGTGTATTTTATACTTTAAGCACATCTCAATTCAGACTAGCCACATCTCAAGTTCCCGGTAGCCACACGTGGGTCTAGTGGTTACCATACTAGACAACACAGATCTAGATAGAAATCTCTCTTGCCGTCATACAAGTGGGAAAGTTAGAAAATAAATATGTAAAGAGATTAATAAAGAAGATGATTTTAGATTATGAGAAATGCTAGAAGTGAAATAATGGTGATGAGATAGCCACTGAGGGGTAGGGATGGGGAGTATTGCTACTTTAGATGAAGTCATCGTGAAGCATTGCAGTGGGTACCTGCAAGGTAAAAATGGACCAGCCAGGTGAAGAAGTGAGCAGAGCATGCCAGGCAGAGAGCGCTGTCAGAGCAAAGGCCCCTAGGCGTCAAATGCTTGGCAGGCAATGTTTTCGGTGTGGCTAGAGGGCAGTGTCAGTGGGGGAGAGTGGAGTGAGAGAACTTTGAAGAGGTGACCAAACCCCAGAGCACATGGGGCTTGTAGGCCTTGGAGCAGAGCTGGATATAATTCTAGCTGAGATGGGATTTAAGCAGGGAAGTAATATGATCTAATTTGCACTTATAAATGATTTCTCTATCATCTGCATGGAGAATTAATTAGAAATTAGCAAGAGAGATGCACAAAAACTAGTTGGAGGAGGTAATCTTGTTGACTAGATGAGAGATGGCAGAAGCTTGGCTAGGGTGATGGCAGTGAGGGTAAACAGAAGGGACTTCAGGACAAGCTTTGAAGGTGGGACTGCCAGACTTGCTAATAGACTGATTATGAGGGGTGAGACGGAGAGAAAAATCAAGAATGTCACCTATGACTTTGTCTTGAGTACATGGCTTCCTTCCCCCTCTCATCCCTAGCCCTGGCCTCTGTTAACCCACATCCCCAGAATTTCCCATCTCCCTAAGACTTTAGCCAGAAAACTA
The DNA here is from genome assembly GCF_003676395.1 of Aethalodelphis obliquidens. Lineage (NCBI taxonomy): Eukaryota > Metazoa > Chordata > Mammalia > Artiodactyla > Delphinidae > Aethalodelphis > Aethalodelphis obliquidens. Next base: position 16,114,631 of record NW_020837992.1, on the reverse strand, counting down.
GCTTTCCTGGGCTTTGAACAGGAATTTGTCTCCAGAATTTCAAGCCAGCATATGCATCACTCCTCTGTTGGCTTGTGCTCATGCACTCCTGAAATCCTTAAGGAATTCCTGAGCTCCCATGCCAGGACTACATTCCTTCCTCTTTTTTTTTGTTTTTTTTCTGGCCGTGCCTCAGGGCTTGCAGGATCTTAGTTCTTGGAGCAGGGATGGAACCCCGGGCTCCCCCAGGCAGTGAAAGATCCGCGTCCTAACCATTGGACCACCAGGGAATTCCCAGGACTACATTCCTGAGTGGAGTGTGTCTGTGCATTGTGGCCAGTGAAGTGCAGAGAAGACGGCCCCATTCAAATCACTCAGTACTGAGCAGGTGAACCAGCCTAAACCGGCATGTGAATTTGTCCTAAGGATCGGAAAAAGGGTAGAAATTTCTTCTAGGGGTGAGTGTCAGCCAACAATGCATTCAAAATAAGGGGTCAGAGGGAATTCCCTGGCGGTCCAGTGGTTAGGACTCGGTGCTTTCACTGCCAGGGGTCTGGGTTCAATGCCTGGTCTGGGAACTAAGATTCCTCAAGCCAAGCACTGTGGCCAAAAGAAAGAAAACAAACAAACAAAAAGGGTCAGAAAGGCAAGCCTATGTGCACGCACTGAAGAGCAGCTGTAATAACAAAAGGTGCTGGTCTTGTTTAAGACATAAATAAGATCCTAAGGAATGAATTTCCTAACAGCACTTCCTTATTTACTCCAAGCAAATGTTAAGCCTTAGTACACTTGATATGGAATTCACAGAAGCATTTAAATCATGTCATGGCTTGAAAACTAAGGCAGGGTTTGGCTGCGTATATGTGGGTCAAGGAAATGAGGGGTGTTTACAGAAAGCTGGGTTAATAGGCACAACATAAAAAAGAGGGAGAACTGGATGGTGGCAAATGCCTGAGCCCTACCCTTGTTCCCTGACGCCTGGGATGAGGCTGGTGGGAGGCATGCCACATAGCAGCTACACCAAAATCGAACTAATGGCATTTTTGCTGCCCAGAAATAAGTACCCCCAACAGATGGCATTTCCCAGGAGAACTGAATAGGAGGCATAATGGGCCTGCGTTTAAATCCTGGAATTGACTGAGTCACAATAGCAATGAAAAAAGAGTCCCTGTTCAGTTTATCTTTCAGGCTCTCTCCCCGGCCCCTCAACACACACACACACACACACACACACACACACACACACACACGCACACCCCTAGTCCAGGAACCAATGCTGCACGGACTTACAAGATGGGAGGACACTGTGCCTAATTATTTCAGTCTGTGCCATGACACTTTCTCAGCAATGGGCATAAATCCTGGGCCTGGCTCTCCAGAAATAACCAATAGCTTCCTGGGAAGGAAGTCTGACTTTCTCTCCAGTTCAGGCACATTTCCTTTTCTGACTCGTTTTTGTTTGTTTGTTTTTTTAATATTTATTTATTTATTTGGCTGCATTGGTTTTTAAAAAAAAATAAATTTATTTACTTTATTTATTTTTATTTTTGGCTGCATTGGGTCTTCGTTGCTGTGCGTGGGCTTTCTCTGGTTGCGGCGAGCAGGGGCTACTCTTTGTTGCGGTGCACAGCCTTCTCATTGCAGTGGCTTCTCTTGTTGCGGAGCACGGGCTCTAGGCACGCAGGCTTCAGTAGTTGTGGCATGCAGGCTCTAGAGTGCAGGCTCAGTAGTTTTGGCGCACAGGCTTAGTTGCTTCGCAGCATGTGGGATCTTCCCAGGCCAGGGCTCGAACCCATGTCCCCTGCATAGGCAGGCGGACTCTTAACCACTGTGCCACCAGGGAAGCCCTGCATTGGGTCTTAGTTGTGGCACACAGGATCTCCATTGCGGCATGCAGGCGTCTCTCTAGTTGCGGCATGTAGGCTCTAGAGCACACAGGCTTAGTTGCCCCATGGAATGTGGGATCTTAGTTCTCCGACCAGGGATGGAACCCAAGTCCCCTGCGTTGGAAGGTGGATCCTTAAGCACTGGACCACCAGGGAAGTCCCTCCTTTTCTGACTCTTTCCCATGCTTTTGCTGGGGGATTGAGGAGGACGATATTGTCTAAGGGAGACCCCCCAAAGCTAACTCATTTCTAAGGCTAATAATACCATGACCTGAAGTCCATCCTCAGAGAGACTCTCAGGAAAAGGGAATGTCACTTCCCCACCAGATCCAAGATATGAACGGATGGGAGGGAGACATGGAGTAGAGGATGGAGGTATGAAGAAAGGAACAGAGAAGCCATCAACGAGTTCAAACCAATTCAGACTCCCTTTGGACCACTGATAGGACTTTAGGTACTGACCTGGTAACCTTAATTGTACATCATCATTAACCTTTCATTTACACCCTCCAGATGATATCCATAACCTTCCCCAACTTCTTTTTTTTTTTTTAATTTCCTATACTTGTGTTTTCAAAGTGTAATGACCATGCACTCCAGTTTCATTGACAGAGTCTGTTTTTCTTTTAATCAGAATTGGCCTTTCAGTTGGCGGTGTGACACTTTCCCTAGAATTAGTAAGGACTGAACATTCTAATCCACTGACCGCCCCCCCCCCAACAGCATTCTGATAATATTGTGTGCACATGCATGTGTAATCTGAGCCAGGCCCTTGGATCTAATCTAGTGCCTGGAGAACAGGGACCCAGAAATCAGGTGTCCTAGAGTCGGATTGCCGCTTTGCCATTGAGTTGTAACACTTGCAGCAGGTCACTCCTTTCTACTACCAACCCCCAAAGCTGAATTTAGGAAAACACCAATTCAAAAATAGCAACAATTCTATGAGTTTGTTCAGGATTGGAAATGAGGGCAGGGGGGTTAACTCACTTGTATAGATATATATTTTTTTCTTTTTGGCTGCACCACATGGCATGAGGAACTTCCCAAACCAGGGATCAAACCTGTGCCCCCCTGCAGTGGCAGGGCAGAGTCTTAACCACTGGACCACCAGGGAAGTCCAACTCACTTGCATTTTTAAACAATAGAGGGGCACATGTGAAAATCCACTCAGTGGTGCACAAAAACCTGATCTGAGATAAAACTGTGAACAATATCCTCATTATGAGAATCCACAAAGTTTAAAAATTCACCAAAGCTTCTCGGTGATTTGCCTTTCTGGGGCTTTCAGATCATTTAGTCTTGCACAAGCAGCAGTTGTAATCAGCAGGGAGATTCTGCAAGGGGAAAGTACGTGGCTGATCCTAGCCAAACAGACTTGTCTTTCATTTCTAGAGACCTGGAATTATCCTGCCTGCCTGGGAGGCAGGGAGGAATGAAGGGTTAATCTAATCAGCCTGGCTGCACAAAGCAACCCTGTTAACGTGGAGAAGAGTCAGGAGACTTAGGGACTTAACTACATACCTTCAAATTACAACTGAGAAGTCAAACTGAGTCTGCTTCCAGTGGGGTTTGGCTTTCTCAGTTGAGGAAACCTCTATATTTGAGTCCAGAGAGAAAGACAAAGTCTAGTTAGACCAGTAGTTCTGAACCTGTTCAGGTGTTATTTCATGTTATTATTTACTTATTATTTATCATTTGCCTCCCTCACTAGAATGTAAGTGCTATGAGAGTAGGGATCACATCTATTATATTTCTATTATATTCTCTGGGCCTAGTAGAGTACCTCACACACAGTAGGCACTTGAAAAATATTTGCTGAATGAAAGATTAATGAATGCATTACTTAGCCTTTTTTGAGGTCCTGGGCCCCTTTTTTTAAATTGGATGAAATTTTGTAACTCCTCTCTCCATTAAAAAAATTATATATATAATTGAATCGTCCCATGCAAAGACTCTAGTTTCCAAAGGATATTCCTGCATCACCCATAACACTTGATATCCCTCAAAAGCACATAAACAAAAGCTCTTTTGTCACTGCATTCTCCACAGAAGCAATTCTGAAGAGGACCAAGATTGGGACTAGGGTCTCCTGACTCCTGGGCTAAGATGTCTGAAAGTGGCCCTTGGATGGCCAAAGGATTCTGGGTCACCTTTGGACACAGACCAAGTAAAAAGAGACCCTCGGTGAAAGGGAACAAAATAATCCTAAGTTTGTGACTCAGAAAACTTGAACTGAAACACAGGTTTTGCCCCTTACTAGCTGTAGTATCATAGCCATAACAGATCTCTCTGGGCCTTGTTTTCTCATGTGAATTAAGAGGTGTGGCCTAGGCCCAACATCCCATAATATAATAACTTGTGAACCAGGCCAGTGAAGCAGCTGGCAGAGTTGCTATGTAGTTCAAACATCTGTCTCATGGCAGAGCTCCCTCACTCTGGGGAGAGCACAGTCTTTGCTGAAGCAGGAGAGATTCTATGTAAGACACTGGGAAGAACTCTAAACTACAGAAAGATTGTGAGACACTGAGTCAGGCATCCGGGTGATGGTGGAATTTCCCTCTGAAGGAGCATCAGGATGATGGCTGACACAGCTCTCTGATGATCTACTCGCAGAACCGCCTGGAAAGGAGTCATCAAGTCAGAATGTCTCCAAAATCTACCCAACCTTTTGATTCTTAGAGAAACCCTAGGCTTACCTTTGCCACAAATAAGATCGTAAGTGCAAAGTTCCTGACAATTTTTTCTAATTTTTTGGAACAGAATATTGGTTCTCTTGAGGTGTTTTTCTTCTGGTCAGTTCTTAAAACAAAGAAGCCTGGTAGAAAGCAACATGGGTTGAGGCCCTACCTTACAGTCCTTTCCATTTCCTATCTTGTTTAATCCTAGAGCAACCCTGCAAGGCACGTTTTTCCATACCAATTTTATAGATGAGAAAACTGAGACTCAGAGAAAGAAAGTAACTTGCTGTTACATAGCGAGGAAATAGAATTTAAATCCATGTCTGTCTGGCTTGGAAATAGTTTCTACAACACCTGGCTGCCAGTGGGCAGGAGCTAAGTGCTGGTTGGGCAACAGAGGGGTTTCCAGGCCTCAGGTAGTGTTGCATACAAAGCACACTTTCCTCCTTCTTCTCACTGGGGACCAGTGTGCACTCTGTATCTGGAGTCTTCTCTGTTTAACCTTCTCCTGAGTTACTATCTCTGAGTCTCCTCCTGAAAACAATGGACTTTCAGACCCCAGCACATAGTTGGAATGCAAAAATCTGAGAAAACAAAAACAAAAAAGAAAAAGAAGAAGAGACAGTGAATTTGTGAAAAGATGCTCAAACTCATTAGAAATCAGGGAAATAAATGCAAATTGAAATCACAGTGAGAGGGCACTTCTCACCCACTACAAAGGCAAAAGTTTAAAAGACTGATGATACCCCATGTGCAGTGAGGATACTGAACAAAGGGAACTAGTGTATACCAATGGAAGAATAATATTTGTACCATCATGTTGGAGAACAATTAACCTTATCTTGCAATGCTAAATGTGCCTATAACCTTTGACTCAGCAATTGTTAACTAGAACATGTTACATATATTCTTCTGTATGTATCAACCATTTAATAATAAGAATATTTTAAAATAAGTAAATTAATCTATGATATACATAAACAATGAGGGACTATGGGACTGAGAGGTTCCCAGAAGCCTTGGATGAAGAGGTTCCCAGTAGAGAGGGGTCAGCCATGGAACAGAGCAACATAAAGTGCCCTACAGAGAGACTAAACTCACCAACCTGGTCTCATTCATTATGAATATGGATGCCAGATAAGACACAGGATGCCCAGTAAATTTGAATTTCAGATAAACAAAGAATAGTTTTTTAGTGTGAAGCCTATTCCATGTAATATATGGGATGTACTTATACTAAAAATATTTAAGCTACAAAATTAATTATCTATCAGAAATTCAGGGCTTCCCTGGTGGCCCAGTGGTTAAGAATCCACCTGCCAACACAGGGGAGTTGGGTTTGTGCCCTGGTCCGGGAAGATCCCACATGCTGCGGAGCAACTAAGGCCCTGTGCCACAACTACTGAGGCTGCGTGCTGCAACTACTGAAGCCTGAGTGCCTAGAGCCCGTGCTCCACAACAAGAGAAGCCACCGCAATGAGAAGCCCGCACACTGCAACAAAGAGTAGCCCCACTCACCGCAACTAGAGAAAGCCTGTGTGCAGCAACGAAGACCCAACACAGCCAAAAATAAATAAATAAATAAAACAAATAGAAAAAAAAATTTTTAAAAAAGAAAATGAAAAACACTTGGCATTCTATATTTTTATTTGCTAAATCTAGCAACCCTAATAATGCACCTCTTATTACTTGTAAGGGAAAGGTCTTTTGACCCATAAATCAAAACCAATTTTTCAGCATATAAAGAGAACTTTTTCATAATGGTAGGACTTCCTTGCCAATGGGGAATAGAATAGGACTGTTAAGAGTTTGAAGTGTGAATCAGGCATAATTGGGTCTGAGCCCTAGCTCGGCCACTTGCTAACTGTGATCTAGAGTAAGTTATTTATTCTTTCTATGTGTTGGTCTCTTGATCTGTATAATGAAGTGCCTGCCTCATTAGGGCTGGTGTGAGTATTAAATGAGGTAGGATGCATTGCACGTGCTCAGCAGGGTGTCAGACACAACATTATGCGCCCTCGATAATATGAATCACTCTTATCCATGCACTGCGTCCCTTTAGAACTAAACACTAGGGACTTCCCTGGTGGCGCAGTGGTTAAGAATCCGCCTACCAATGCAGAGGACATGGGTTTGAGCCCTGGTCCAGGAAGATCCCACATGCCACGGAGCAGCAAAGCCCATGCGCCACAACTACTGAGCCCGCGTGCTGCAACTACTGAAGCCCGTGTGCCTAGAGCCCGTGCTCTGCAACAAGTGAAGCCACTGCAATGAGAAGCCCGCACACCACAACGAAGAGTAGCCCCTGCTCGCCGCAACCAGAGAAAGCCCGCACGCAGCAACAAAGACCCAACACAACCAAAAAATAAATAAATATTTTAAAATATAATAATAAATAAATAAACACTAGAACAGATTGATAGCATCTTAGTGGCCAGACATCATTCTCATTTCTGGGATATTTAGGACAAAATCAGAGGCAGGAGCTCCCCCCTACCCACCCACCCCCTCCTTCCACCAACTGACTCATTGTCTGAGAGCTGGAAGGAAGAAGAAAGGACTAGATGACCTACAAAGTCCTCCCAGCCCTAGCATTTAGTGGTGTCTATGTCCTGAGCAATCTTAGGTTCCTGATGGCCACCCTTCTTTGCAGCTGTAACTGAGGAACATGTCAAGTTGTGTTCTGCCTGGTATGAGTCAGTCCCAACATGGGGATTCACTTTGAGGCTCTAAACCACATATTCATACCCCTACTCTGGGAAATGCACTTTCCCAGGCTTTTTAATTCTTGTTCATACGTTGTTATTACTTTAGATCCAGAGAAAACAACATACATGATTAGATGAGGACTTGGCTGAGAGTTTAGAGACACAAGCTTCAACACCCTCTATCATCTGCAAAACTCTCAGTAGTTGCGGTCCGCAGGCCTAGTTGCCCCACGGCATGTGGGATCTTAGTTCCCCAACCAGGGATTGAACCCACATCCCCTGCATTGGAAGGCGGATTCTTAACCACTGGACCGCCAGGGAAGTCCCCGTCATTGCATATTAACTTTAAGAATGTGGTTAACAAATAATTGATACTTGATAATATTCCCAATGATAAAAAAAGTCTACATTTATCCCACTGTCACAAGAATAAGGAATAAACTATCTAGAACAAACACTGCCATGCTCTTCATCAGTGGTTCCATAGCATCGAATGACATGAAACTATGAGGCCCAGCATTTAAACTCAGCCATCACCTCATGAGGGATGGAGTTACACAGGGGCTTCAAATGATGTCGGAGTCCTGGTGGGTTTTCCTGTGCCTGGGGTATTCCACACCTTGCTCCGTGTCCCTCTTTCTCCATCGTAGAGCCCTCAAACATTGTAATTTTGGCAAACTTATTTTGGCAGAGTGCTCAGAAATGCATCAAGGCATGTTTTCAATACCTTTAGGTTTTAGGATAAGCAGCCTTTATTTGCAGGCGGTCATCTCATCCCTATCTCAGCCCACCCTGTGCACTCACGGATATGACCAAGCTGACCAAGTCCTCAGCATGATCCAGAGGATGCTCCAGCTCAAAGTTTCCCAAAAGTGTCACATCATGCATGCCATGCTTCAGAGAGAGCCGCAGCAGAACCCGTGACATTGCCTAACAAACTCCATTCGCCCTTTTAGCCTGGAGCAGTAGAAAGGGGCAGTGTTGTGATGAAGAGTCCTGTGCAGGAGCTCCGCATTTGGCCTCCATCTTCTTTGACAGGATGGGTCAGGACAATGCCTGAGGTCCCTCCTTATTTTGACATTCTAGGCGTCCGCTGTGTCATGGAAGAGGAAGCTCTCCCCTTACTCCCAGATGCAGATTCTGATGGCTTTCTATTGTTACCTCTCTCAAATGAGCAATATTTTGTTATGCTTTCCTCTTTCATTGAGAGAAAGGAAAGAAGGAAGGAAGGAGAGAGGGAAGGGAGGAAGGAAGGAGGGAAAGAAGGGAGGGAGAGAGAGAAGGAGGGAGAGAGGGAAGAGAGAGAAAAACTCTTGGAAACAAAATAAAAAATCACACTACAGAGCCATGCTTTTTAGTGTTGGTTGGTTGCTGGGGGTAGGAGGTGCAGTGCTCCCCTGCAATTCAGGGGCTGGGTAAGTGGCATTACATCCTATAAGCCATGACTCTTTGACCCCACTTGCTTATCACATCCCACTTGTTTATTCAAAGTGAAATGTGGAACCCAGACAACTCGCCAGGTGGTGTCAGAGGTCTCCAACAGGTTAGGAGACAAGGCACCCCATTCTTCCCCACTCCTGCCCCCAAAAGATTTGGGCCTATCAGCCTCTGCTTCCTAATCTAGAAACACCATTTCCTAGCGGGGTTTCACTAGGATGACTAATGGAAACATCACCCATGAGCCCCAGATGGGTGCTTTGTTACAAGAATATAATAAGACACTGAGAAGTATTTGATTTAAGAAAAGGCAGAACAATCCTTCCAAACACAGGAACATTTTAGTGTCCTTCCTCTTCCCACCAACAGTCAGAAGTGGAAAGCAGATTTTGCTGAGGGGTTTGGGGAAGGGTTTCCTCCTCGTTTCCATCACCACAGTTAAATAAACCGTCCCCAAACTGCAGTGACTACAGCAATGTTAATCATTACCGGAAAATGAAGACAAAATCACTTAGCCACGGGATCTAAGCAACCAGGGGTGCAACATTCAAATCCACTTAGTTCAAAAGGATTTCCAGAGGAAAATTCCACTTGCTGTTCCCTAGGCCAGCACTTTCCTGGCTGCCTATCACTTATGCCCAGAGCTTCCTCCTCCTCCACCCACCCGAACTGCCCCATTAAAAAGCAGCCCCGGGCTTCCCTGGTGGCGCAGTGGTTGAGAGTCCGCCTGCCAATGCAGGGGACACGGGTTCGTGCCCCAGTCCGGGAGGATCCCACATGCCGCGGAGCAGCTGGGCCCGTGAGCCATGGCTGCTGAGCCTGCGCGTCCGGAGCCTGTGCTCCGCAACGGGAGGGGCCCCAACAGTGAGAGGCCCGCGAACCGCAAAACAAACAAACAAACAAAAAGCAGCCCCTGTGCCCCACCCAGGCAGCAATTAATGTCATACCTTGGGGCAGCTTCACATCTGGAAGGAAAGAGAACTTCCTCTCCTGCCTATCTAGGGATTGAGGCAGGAGGCAGCCTTGTGTGTGTGTGTGTGTATGTGTGTGTGTGTGTGTGTGTGTGTGTGTGTATCAGATTGGTCTTGTATGCCTACATGAAGTTGCCATCACAAACAAAACAAAATTCCTCTTTCTGAAGAAAGAAGGCATTCAAAAGCAGTGCTTCTCTAAGTATGTGCCACAAAACATGTGTTATAAGCAAAAATGCTCTTTGGTCCTATTTCCCAAGACTGAGTTTAACAATCTTACGTTGATTTCTTGACCACAAGACTTCTCAGACATGTCCTGTGGATCTCTGAGAAGGGGATATGGCTTTCAGAATCCTCTCATTTCATCTGACTATGGAAGGCTTTTGTCATGGTGTGACTCTATGGAACAAATATTCTTCAGAATACACTTTGGGAAAAGCTGACTTTGGATGAAGATGGGAATTCCCCCTTTTTCCACTTTTTAACCTTTGGGTTAGATCTGGAGGCAGAACTCATTTCGAGCACAAATCACCACTGCAAGTCACGAATATGATGGGTGTACAGTTTGGGAGCCTACACACCATTATTTAGCCCTGCTTGTTCTGGCAGCTGAGGAAGGAAAGATCTGTTTATCCACCGTGGCTTCCTCATTGGAAAAGCAGCCTTTTGTCTCCAAAGTCCAGGACCTCTGAGTAGAAAGAGACCCAACCATTGTCCTGGAGCCCCTTACCTTTTCCACGGTACCTCTGAGGTCAACTTGTCTTGATTTCTCCTCTCCCTCAACATGAACTCCCCCCTCCCAGGCTCCTCCTGTGACTGGTCAACAGATACATTTTAATGGGGTACAGATGGGGGTGCGCAGTGTCTCTCAAACTATGGTCCCTGGACCAGCAGCATTTGGAAACTTGTTGGAAACCCCTCAGCTCATTCAGATGTTCAGAATCAGAAACCTTGGGAGTGAAGGTCAAACAATCTTGTGTTAAAAAGCCTTTCCATTGATTCCCTTACATGCTGAAGCTTGAGAACCCCGGTCTTGAGGAATCCTCTTTTACATTTTCGTTCACTCATTCTACAAATATTTGCTGAAGGCCTTGGCTAGAGTGATGTTCAAGACAGACAAGGTCCTTAACTAGAAGGAAAGGACATTAATGGGAGAAGCAGCAATAAACAAATAAACCAGATAATTAAACGCTGCTGTGAGCGTGACGAAGGAAATAGGCTCGTAGGCAAATAAATGAGGGGGGTGAATTAGGTCAGCAAGGGCTTCTGTAAGTTGGTAACATCTAAGCTGAGATCTGCAGCACGAGGATAAGCCATCCTTTTAAGGAACCAGAAGAAGAACTATTCAGACAGCAGGGGCAGCAATGTCAAACCACCAAGGAAAGAAAGAGCGCAGGGTTTCAGAGGACAAGAAAGAAGGCAGAGAGGTAGAAATATACTAGGGGCTTGGCACGGTCGGCTGCAGTCAGATTGCAGTTAGCTTTTACTCCGACAGCAGTGGGAGCTCATGAAGGGAGTCATGTAGGCTGGTTTCTGTTCTGGGTGCATTGCAAGAAGCAAGGATGTGTTCAGCTATTGGTTTTGCTCCTGGGTCTGACCCTTAAAACAGACCAAAAGCCCAAAACATAGTATCTAATTTCAGATGGGTTTCTTCTAGGAACAAACTACTTTCCTTAGTTCTTGCTATGGTGGGCCAAGGGTAAACAACCTCTTTTAAGACTCACTGAGCCAAACAGGCAATTTGATCATGAGGACAGTAAATCACTAGGGGGAAAGCCTACATGCTGTGTTTCAAAGCCACAAGAGGAAATTCAGATGGTACCCCTTCCCCTTCACCTCTGCCTCTTAAACACACATTTTTCAGCACATGGCACCCAGCCTGCCTTTGAACTTATATCTTACAAATTTTTCTTTCAGGTAGAGTCCTGGGCTCTTCCTGCACTCTTCTAGTTGCCAGTTACAAACCCTTCTCCCTGCCATATAAGTCAGGTGCACACCTGCACTGTTCTCTGGGTGTGAGCATATGAGAATGCTTCCTAGAGCTGGGAGACCCTTAACATAAAGGAGACTCAGAAGTCCTAGATGTTGTGTGATACCAGAACCAAGCCACTTACACTCCCAGAATTTTTGCAAAATGGCCTGCATTGTATGAGTTCATTCATTCATTTGTCCAATTTTTGTTAAATGACTCTTATGTTCCATGGACTTTGATAGTCACTGGGAGACAAAACTAATAAGGCACATCCACACCACACAGGAGCTACATTTCGGTTGGGAGACACACAGTGACACTTGCTGGAGCTGACTCATGCAGACAAATGCTATACAAATGTTGGTGGTTACATTTTCAGGAATTTTAAGAGCCAGTTGTTAAACACAGCCATTATTTTTAAAATTACATAAACTTACCATTAAGTAAATTATATTACAAACAAAAGTAGTACTCATCACTTCCTAATTACTTATAGCTTCATTTTGGTCTTTTACTATTTACTACATTTCACTGTTATCTATGCTCCTGTGATGACTTACCTGTACTGTGTCTATGTGGTACAAGTATGTATAATGCTATGCTCCCATGCATCTCTTTCCAACTCTTCATTCAACATCACCCTAAAACCCTGAATTTTCCATGGTGGGAGAATTTACACCATGGAAATTGGCAAACACTACAAATCAGTGCTTCATTTCTTGTTTGGTTGGCTGTCAGACCTGAGCGATGGAGAAAATGTTAAGAATGCAGATAAAAACTCAAAGTGTCTCATGTCTATAGCTACTACATTGTAAATGGTGCAGAAAATTGAGGAAATATTCTTCCAGTACTCAAAAGTTATCATCCATTTCAGCAAAGTCATCAGCAAACGAACAAATGAAGTCCTAATGTCTTTATTATTTTACTTTTTCTTATTAATTAATGTAAGGCTGGCTATGCATTCAAGATTCTGCAGACAATAAAAAACATTCTGTGAGAATCAATTTGGCTACATAGAATTCACATAAGGAGACTGAATATTTTATTATTATTTATAGATTATGTGTTATATACCCTTTATATCAGTAAAATTTGTAATAAATTTATATGCAGGTAGATAGATGATAGATGGATAGATAGATAGATAGGTAGATAGATAGAAAGATAGCCATGGAAATCCAGTTAGTAACCAGCTACCAGCACACGACTGGCTCAGACATTGCAAACATTTGTGCCAACATGATGTGACAAGAGCTTTGACAGTGTATGTGCAAGGGAAAGATATGTCAGGATAGAGAGGTGGGCAATAACTTTACGTGGAGCCTTTGGGGAAGGCATCATAGAGGATGCCTTTAAGTTTTATCTTGAGGAAAGAATGAGAAGTTCTTAAATAAAATAAGGAAGGGAATTCCAGGGAAAGAAACCCCAAAGATTCTAGAACATAAAGTTTTGCCCAAATTTGATAACCTGTTCTGTTTGTTCTGTTATTGATCTTTATTTATTTTTAAAGAATCTATTTTATTTATTTATTTATTTATTTTGGTTGCATTGGGTCTTCGTTGCTGTATGCGGGCTTTCTCTAGCTGTGGAGAGCAGGGGCTACTCTTCTCTGTGGTGCACGGGCTTCTCATTGTGGTGGTTTCTCTTGTTGCGGAGCATAGGCTCTAGGCACACGGGCCTCAGTAGTTGTGGCATGCGGGCTCAACAGTTGTGGCTCGCAGGCTCTAGAGTGCAGGCTCAGTCGTTGTGGTACACGGGCTTAGTTGCTCTGAGGGACATGGGATCTTCCCAGATCAGGGATCAAACCCGTGTTCCCTGCATTGGCAGGTGGATTCTTAACCACTTCACCACCAGGGAAGTCCTGTTATTGATCTTTAAATCAGGGGAATCATAGTGTAAATTCTTCTGTGACTTGGCTTTTTTCAATCAATACTATACTACTGAATTTCATTTATATTGATGCACGACTGTAGTTCATTTATTTTCACGGCTATATGGTTTGCCATTGTATGTGCTTAATGGTTTCTTTATTCTACCATTGATGTACGTTTGGGCTGCTTGTTTCAGGTTTTTGCCATATAAAACAGTGCTGCTGTGAGCATTCTTATATGTTTCTTGTATACGTGCAAAAATGGAGTAACTCCCTAGAAGTGGGAATGCTGAGTCATAAAACATGAAGGCACATTTGCAACTTTGCTTGAGGATGTCTACTCTTCTTCCAAAGTGGTTGACCATCCTCAGTCAACTAGTTTTTATCATACTAACATCCTTGCTGACACTTGCTATTGTCAGACTTTTTACTTTTTGTCCACCTGGTGGTTCTAAAATGGTTTTCCATTATCAGTTTAATTTACTCTTTCTTTGCTTCTAATGAGGTTTGTTATTTAGTAAATTTTCCTAATGGCCCAGCTGTTCTGGCCCTGGTGTTTTAAGGGGAAGAAAGGGAAATCAGTTACTCCATCCTTTCTCATTACAATAGAAATTGCATGACTCACTTTGTTGTGCCCAGTTGATGCGTTTGCCTGTCACTGGGTATCGAAAATATCTTGAAGTCCTGGGGCTTCGCTGGTGGATCAGTGGCTAAGAATCCTCCTGCCAATGCAGGGGACACGGGTTCAAGCCTTGGTCTGGGAAGATCCCAGATGCTGCGGAGTAACAAAGCCCGTGTGCCACAAGTACTGAGCCTGTGCTCTAGAGGCCGTGAACCACAACTACTGAATGCCTATAGCCCGTGCTCTGCAACAAGAGAAGCCACTGCAATGAGAAGCCCGTGCACTGCAACGAAGAGTAGCCCCCGCTCGCCACAACTAAAGGAAGCCCGCGCACAGCAACGAAGAACCACCGCAGACAAAAAATAAAATAAATAAATTTTAAAAACCTTGAAGTCTTAACCTGATTTATTTTTTAATATTTATTTATTTATTTATTTATTATTGATTTATTTACCTGGTTGTGCCAGGTCTTAGTTGCAGCACGCAGGATCTTTAGTTGTGGCATGCAGGGTCTAGTTCCCTGACCAGCAATTGAACCTTGGACCCTTGCACTGGGAGTGCGGAGACTTATTCACTGGACCACCGGGGAAGTCCCCTGAACTTGGTTTTTAATCACACAATGCTGATCCTATGGGAGTCTATTTAAATCAAGTATTGGGGGAATTAGGGAATTTCATTAGATATGGTAGGTTTATTTCACTGAGCTTTTAGACATTCTCTCTTTCGCAAGGGAGAGAGAAGTGGGTGGTGTCATTAATTCATTTAGCATTTTCAGTATGGATCAGGCCCTGGGAATAATTAAGAATTATTATTCTTACTTCCCTACTTTTCTGGAACTTGCATTCTGGCAGCACAAACATAATTAACAGCCCACCCCCAACTGCCCTTCCCATCTCTCTGAGTCTCTGGGCACTTCATCCATTCAGCCAACATTAGCACACACTCTTGAGCCCTGCACTCTGTGAAGCATCGGTGCCACCTGAGAGGAGGCATTGTCACCTTTGCTGCCTGCATAAACCCTGTCAGGCAGCCTGGCTTCAAGGCTCCCTGAGGAACCATTAGTCCTTTAAGGGAGGAGTGAACTGAATTATGTCTTTAAACAGCCACGTTTCCTCAGCTGCAGTTTACCTGCAGTCAGAATCGCTCTTCAGTGCCTGTTAAAAACGAACATTCCTGCACTGCTACTCAATGAGCTACTGATTTAGCAGGTCCAAGGAGCTATGCTTCTATAACCTCTTAGAGAATTCTGATGCCCGCTGAAGTTTGAAAACCACTGTCCCCCTAAAGTCACACAGCTAGAGAATGTTAGCACCAAAGGAACATAAAACTGCAGAGCAGCTTCCACGCTTAGCAGGTGGAGACCCTGGTGTTCTGGCACTCTGTCCAGCATCCCTGACTCCGAGGGGACGTGCCCAGAAAGGATGTGAAGCAGCAGCCCTGCTGTGCCA
Organism: Aethalodelphis obliquidens; assembly: GCF_003676395.1. Classification (NCBI taxonomy): domain Eukaryota; kingdom Metazoa; phylum Chordata; class Mammalia; order Artiodactyla; family Delphinidae; genus Aethalodelphis; species Aethalodelphis obliquidens. Next base: position 16,099,060 of record NW_020837992.1, on the reverse strand, counting down.
CTGTGCTGAGGCTGGCTCACTCGGTCAGCTGGGGAACTTTTCTGCCGGGGTGCCCTGAGGGAGATGCACCACATGACTGCTCCACATGCCCCTGGATATTTGTCCACAGAGAGAAGACACACGCGGAAACATTCCAGCCCCAAATGGCCCCTCTGGGTGGTAAATGGCATCAGTTTACAATCGCAGCATGCTTGGAGCCACATGCTTAGGATCTAGCTGGACAGCAAACTAATAAACGAAATGGACAGCAGGCAACACGGACCCAAACATGGACAGGCTGGGAGAAGGGGCCTCCCACAGGCCTGAGTTCCTGCTTGGAGGAGGGGAGAGTCCCTGTCTCTCAGAAGGTGCTCCATAAATGCCAGGTGAATGTTGCAAGCACGGTGACAGAGAACTGAAGCATTTGGGGACACGAGTCTGTGGGAGGAGAAGGGTCTGCCTACATAGACTGGATCATCACGTCCTCAAAGAGAGCAGAACTCAGTCCACCCTTCTTTTTACCACACTCTGGGACTTAAATTGTCCTCACACTGCTTTCCAGACACTGGCCAGTGGTGCCAACTCCAGGCTGTGATCAAGGAATGTGCAGCAAAGCCACAGAGGATGAAGGCGATTTAACTCCTATTAAACTTGATATCTGCATTGCACTATACAGTTTGTAGAGCATGTTTACTTTTGTTGGCTCAGAGCTCTGCCTGAAAGGCTCTTCCCTGGTGGCAGGGCTGGCCCCTTCTCAGTTTGCAGGTGGAGGAGTCTTTTAAATAAATGTCACCTCCTCCCAGTGGCTGTCTATTTCATCATTCTATTTATCTCCCTCAGAGCATTTGTCACAATCAGTAATTGTCTTATTTACCTATTTCCTTCGTGCCTCCTCACTCTGGAATGCAGGCTCCAGGAGGGCAGCAATCATAGCTATCTTGTTTAGCACCATATCCCAACACTAGAAGAGCCGGCACACAGTTTTTATTAATGAACGAGTAACAGTTCTAAGGCGGGTGTCGCTCAGATGAATCCCTGGGGCACAGAGAGAAAAAGTGTGCTGCCTATAACCCTGAACACCTGATTAGTGGCAAAACCTGTACTAGAATCTGGGGTCTCTGGCTCCTAGTCCAACAGTTAGCAGGATGCCAGCACCTGTCCCTGTCCTAGAAAGGAAAGAAAACTCAATTATATGCCTGCAGGAAAGGGAAATGAGGGAGAACCAGACCCAAGACCAAAATCAGCCAGTCTGTCCTCTCTATGACCAGTGTTCCCAGTGGGTTTCCTCCTTTGTGCTCGGGACCTGGGGCAGAGGAGAGATAGAGTCTGGGTCCAGGCGAACCGCACCCAAGGGGCCTCCTCCTGCACCAACATTGCTGCCTGCCTGAGCCTTGATAGAACTCAGAGGTGAGGGCCCAAGTCAGTGGGACTGTCTTAGCTCAGGCTGAAACAAATTAATTTTCTCACAGTTCTGGAGGCTAGAAGTTCAAGATCAGGGTGCCAGCAGGGTGGGTTTCTGATGAGGACCCTCTTCCTGGCTCTCAGATGGCCAGCTTCTTGCTGTGTCCTCACATGGCAGAGAAAGAGAGGGACTCTCAACCTTCATGACCTCATCTAAACTAATCACCTCCCAAAGGCCCACCTCTTAACACCTCTTAACATTGGGGGGTTAGGGCTTCACCATGCAAATTTTGGAGGGACACAAACATTCAGTTCTTAACAAGGACCCAGAAAGTGGCAGCCTCAGGGCAGAGGGGAACCAAATGTGCAGCTTCTGTGACCCTCAACCAAACGTGAGTGGGGAGGAAACAGGAAGTGGGCAGGGAGCTGGAGAACTCCACCCATGGGTTAGTGTGCTACAGCCCTCAGGTGGTTCCCATGGGTTTCCTGGGCTCAGCAGACACACTGGGAAGGAAGGCTGAAGGGCTGGACCCCAACAGCAGGCCTGTTTTCCACTGCAGCTTGCTAGCGTGCTGCCCCAGGCTGGGAAACAGCGGGGCACCACCCCCTGCTGAGTCACCAAGTTCAGGGACCAGGAAACTTACATAACGAGTCGGATTCTGAGTGTTTGGACATCAGGCTCAAGCTCCAGGGTCAGGGAAGAAAGAGGCAAGGCGCAGGGCAGTGGAGGGCACGGGAGGTGGTAGTCCTGGGGACCCTGAGTCTATCTGTGCCAGGAAGTCGCTGGGGACCCAGGATATTGTGAGAGGGTACATGCCATGTCAGGATTGCTAGGGATTACAGACACAGATTAAAGAGAACAACAGGAGCAAGGACCTCTAGCTTTAAATCAGTCCGCACGATTTCCTTGAAGCCTGTTCTCCAGGGCTGGGGAATGTTAAGCCAGGCCAAAAAGAACACAGGTGGCAAATGAGAAACTTCATAAAAATGTGAACTCCTGAACTGTCTAAGATATGTCTTCAGGATATTGTTAGCGCCATAGACAGCAGTGCAGTGACACAGGACGATGTTTGTTGGGCAGGGAAACAGCCTGTGGGCTAGAAAAATGTGGGTGGGTGGCTGTTTGAACTTCACTGCGAAAGCAAAGCTCCTTTCAGTCAGGCCCCTTTATAGATGAAAATAGAAGACTGGCTAGTGTAGGAGACATTCCTGAGAACCGGTAGAAAGGACATATTTTCCTTTGTAAGAATACTTTTTCCACCCCAGCCCTTCAATCGCTTTTGCTGATGCCATTCCTATTCTCTTCTTTCTTATTTGTTAATGGTTATATTAAATTTACGGTGTCAGAGCATATAGCTATTACATTCACTATGTCTTACGCCTTTTAACTCTCATTTAATCTAATTCTACAAGTAACTGTATATTTAATACTCACCAACAGTCCTTATATCAATTATTCCTAAGTCATTGTGGTTGTCTGAAGCACATTTTTTAGAAAATTCTTTAGGAAGGGCTCATGGGAACAATATTCCTTGAGCTCTTGCATGTTGATAGATTTGTCAGGGCCTTTCTATTTTAAGGTAAATTTTGCTGGATTTAATACCCTCAGTTCATATTTCCTTTCCTTGAGTACCTTAAAAGTGGTACTCCACTTGCTTCTGGCATAATACATTGCTGTGAAAAAGTCTGATGATAAACAAATTTTCTTTCCCTTATAAGTAACACGCTCATTTCACTTTCTTCACAATCTAAAAATTTTACTAAGATATGTTTATTCTCCAGCACATTATATGCGCTTCCAATATGTAGTTTTAAATCTTTTTTTCTTTTTCTTTTTTTTTTTGCAATTTAGGCAAATTTTCTTAAGTTATAGTGTTTAGTATTTAGTTTCCTTGCTTTGGTTTTCTTCTTCAGGACTCCCATTACCTTTATTTTGTATCTTTTTACCAATCTGAAATATTTGTCACATTCTCTCAAATCCTTATCTTCTTCATTACTTCTTTTATTTAGTATATAAATTTATTTATTTATTTATTTTTGGCTGCTTTGGGTCTCCATTGCTGCACGCGGGCTTTCTGCAGTTGCGGCGAGTGGGGCAACTCCTTGTTGCGGTGCGCGGGCTTCTCATTGCGGTGGCTTTTCTTATTGCAGAGCACAGGCTCTAGGTACATGGGCTTCAGTAGTTGTGGCTCACGGGCTCAGCAGTTGTGGCTCGTGGGCTCTAGAGTGCAGGCTCAGTAGTTGTGGTGCACGGGCTTAGTTGCTCGGAGGCATGTGGGATCTTCCCAGACCAGGGCACAAACCCGTGTTCCCTGCATTGGCAGGCAGATTCTTAACCACTGCGCCACAGGGAAGCCCCATTACTTTTTGATATTTAAAAGTGTTCTGCCTTTTTACCTTCTATTTCTGTTAAGGTTTTTTTTTTTAATTTGCTTTCGTGGTCTTTCTATTATGATATTTATTTCAATTTTTTTTCTTTTCACTTCTGATTAGTTCTTGAGTTTTGTCACATCATTTCTGAGCTTATGAAATTTTGATTTCCGTTTCTCTAATTCAAATGTAAGACATTTTATTAGCATCTTTTATTTCATTTTGAAAAAATATATACTACTGCTTTGATTTTTTGCTTTTTGAGCACGCTTTCTGGCATGATTTCATGATCCATATTCTGTTTTTCTTATAACTGTTTTGTATGGACTTAAATTTGATACTTTTCTGTTGCTCATTTTGATGTGAGTTAAATTTTCTAGAATTGTTAGAAGGAGCCTTGGTTCAGATAGCTTCTCTAATTTCGAAGAACCTCCTCCTCTGTTGTTTTGGGCAATATTGAAAACCAAACAAACCAAAACAAAATGAGCCATGGTGGCTTGTTTTCTGAGATTTCCTGGTTCCGTTTTGCTCTACCACTTGGCTTCTCTTTCTGCATCTCTGTTGTCCTATTTTGTTGTATTTTGAATCCACTCCCAGCAGTTTCTCCTCAAACAGGACTGTGTCCAGGGAGGGAGCCTGGAATGGGCAGTTTCAAAAGTTCAAAGGGACTGGTGTGCTCCAGCCCTGACCTTAACCCAGGCCCTGAAGTCCCCCACCAGCAGAATGCTGTTCTCAGACTGGCCTCCTGTGTCTTCCAGTGAATAACTGTTGGCTATTTTGTGATTCTCCTGTCCTCAGGTCCATCAAATCCCTTCCTTTCCTCTGCAGAGAAGCTGATACTATGCAGGTCTTGTGGCTTTTGGTGATTTGTTCTGTCCATTTCTTTTCTGGGGAGTTGTGAAAACACCTTGTCACCTAGTTTTTCATTTTTTTTAAATTGGAGTATAGTTGCTTTACAGTGTTGTGTTAGTTTCTGCTGTACAATGAAGTGAATCAGCTATATGCATACGTATATCCCCTCCCTCTTGGGCCTCCCTCCCACCCCACCTCCACCCCCCAATCCCACCCATCTAGGTCATCAGAGAGCACCAAGCTGAGTGTCACCTAGTTTTGAGCTAAATGATGTCCAAGGGTTTTTAGTTTTCATTCTAGTTTCTCTGTCTGTTTTTATGTGGAGATTCAGAAACATCCAAACAGTATGCCACCACTGCTGCTGCCATCTTACCAGAATGATCCTTTTGAATCATGTCAGATCATGCCACTTCTCAAAAATCCTGAAATGACTTCCCATTGCACTTAAAGTGAAAGCCAAGGTCTTTACAATGGCTTACAAGACCCTGTAAGGTCAGTGCTTCCCCCCATACTCCTCACTTCTTTGAACCCTTCTTCTATTCTTCCCCTCTTAGCTGTTTCCCCTCCAGCTATTCTGGTTTCCTTGCTGTTCATTGAACAGTCCAGACATCTTCCATCTTTGCACCTTTGCTCTAGAAGTTAACTCTACTTTGATCACTCTTCCCTCAGATATAACCTAAGTTAACCACTTCCTTCAAGTCTTTGAAGGAGGACTTTCTCAATGACATCTAATCTGACCACCCTGGCTAATAGTGCAACCTCCCCACTGGCACTCCTGGTCTCCTTTGCTCTGCTCTTTCTTTTTTCTATAGCATTTAACATCTTCTAACATTAAACATTTTACTTATTTATGATACTTATTATTTACTATCTATATTCCCCTTGCTAGAATATAAAATCCATGAAAGCAGGAATGTTAAGTCTGATCTTTTCTCTTACGCCTGTCAAGTTCCCAGAACAATGTCTGACAGGTATAGTTGCTTAATAAATGCACAAATGAATAAATAAATGAAGCAGCCAAGGGTGTGGCTTGCTCTGAGCCAGCCACTAGAGAGCTACTTCGGTGTGTGCTGGGTCACCACCTCCATCACCCTTCTGCCCTGGCCCCTCTGGATGCCATGGTCCACAAGCTTATTGTCTGAATGAGTATCAGGAACAGCCAGGCAGAGCATCATGAATTCTCAGAAGGCAAGTAGTGTCAGAAACATTCTTTCTAGGACTTGTGAGTTCAGCCCAAGCCAGAAATAGCATCGCAGCGCCCCATGTGCCTTCCAGCATTTCAGCACATCTGGTCCTCATCCCACTGGAAGAGCAGAGGAGCCTGGAGGGCTGAAAACAGAGACACAGCCGCAGGCCTTGAGAAGGAGCTCAAAGGTAGGGAAGATGAGAATTCATGACAATCTCCCGGCCCCCGGGTGCCAGCCCAGGCCCGCTGTGTTTTGTTCGAAGCCCAGTAAGCAGAGTCACTTGTGTCCTTGTCTCTTTGGATGGAATTCGTGACCATTATTTACGTGGTGTTCTCAGCTTACTCTCAGGGAACAGATGTCATGTGGCCCATCTTGTAGCTGTTCCAGAAAAACTAATGAAGTCAGGACCGACCAAGCAAGCATGGGACTCAACAGTCTTCCCTTCTAAGCAAAACTAGTAGGTCTCAGGCAAGCAAGGCCTCCCTCTCTCCTCCCCTCAGGACAAGGAAGCCTAAGGTGGAGACCATTTTACCAGGAAAATTCTCTCCTAAACTCTAATTAGTCTTGGAAAATGCTCCCTGAGCTTGGATGCCCGAGGGATCATTGTCCAATCAGGAAACTGCAAGCCTATTTGTCAGGGCCAAGAAAACAGGTAAAAGGCCAAAATTGAGGTCGTTTCCAGCCCTAAGCTTAGGATCTCAGCTCTTTCCTTCACTTCCTATTTATTCAGTTCCTATTTGTACAGAAACTGCAAACACAGCAACCAAGATGAACTCTCATACTCTCTCCACATTGTCATGAGTGGGATCATGTCAGAGTCTCCCCAGACCCTTCTCTGTCCTATCTCCAGGGCAGTACAAAACGCACGTTTTTGAAGCTCTTTTTTCTTTTCTTTTTTTCCTTTCTTATTCCCAGCTGGTGGATGAATATTCTTTAACCAGTAAAAATGAGTGGGCCCCACTTTCATTAAGTAAGGGTGGGCCAAGAATCCTCAGATCACAGGAACGTGAAACTCAGACCATCTCTCAAGGTTTCCAGAGATCCCCTGACCTTGGACCAAATATTCAGGGGTCCCCACCATCACCCCAAAGCCACAAGGGTTCCCAACTCAGCTGAGAAAGGGATTACTATGCAGATAGTATCTATGATATCTTACTTATTCCATGTAAGCCCCCCTGAGGTAAATACCATTATGCCCTTATATACATGAGGAAACTGAGTTCAGTGAAGTTGAGTGGCTTGTCCAAGGTCATGTAGTTTGGAAAAGGCCCCATCAATTTTTACTGCCTTATGACATTTCCTATCGAGCCTATACAAATGTGTTCTCTGTGTTCAAGGGTGTCAGGGACATTCACCTCTGAAAGGTTTCTGAAATGTTATGGAAATAGGACTTCGAAAATAGAGAGACCAGGGAATTCTGTGGTGGTCCAGTGGTTAGGACTCAGCGCTTTCACTGCTGTGGCCTAGGTTCCATCCCTGGTCAGGGAACTAAGATCCCACATGCCACTCGGTGCAACCAAAAAAATTAAAAAATTACAAACTAAATAGAGAAATCATGCATCTTGGTTTCCCCAGGAGGTTCTGATATCCCAGCGTTATTATTAATATTGTCCTCTTCTCAAAATTGTCTTAGTTTGGACAATGTTACATAGTCACCCTATCCAAGATAGACCAGGAGCAAAGGAATAGAAAAAACTACAAAAAGAATTGCTCAAGAGGTCACTGAGCAGTAGGCATGGAAAAGGCCTCATTAGGGCTTTGATGTTCTCAGGGTCTGCCCCACCCCTGCTACTCCCGCCGGCTTTGCCTCAGATGCTCTCTTCCAAAATGCTCATACCCCTCCTTGCACAATGCCAGAGCTATGACCTACAGGACAGGAGGAAATAAGGCTGGAACAAGCCGGAGGATTCTTATGACCCCAGATGACCCTTCCAGTGGATCCCTGCCTTACTGTGAGCAAACTAATTCTCCAGGCAGGAGAGCCACGTCCTTCTAACCCTAACAGATAAAGGACTCTCTCCTGTGGAGGAGAAATCTAAGAGACCACCAAGGTTTTGAATGTCCTGTTTGACCAAAGCTTTTACCCCACATGGGTTCTCCCCCAGAGATTCTCCTTGATCACATAGTGAAATGACACATGGAAAGAGCAAATATTTAGAGATCAGACATTTGAGTTTGTATTCTAACTTGTCCACTTATGAGTTGGGTGACCTTGGGTACGTTTCTTAACTTCTCTGAGCTTCAGCTTTCTTTTTTTTTTTTTTTTGGCTGCGTTGGGTCTTCTTTGCTGAGTGTGGACTTTCTTTAGTTGTGGTGAGCGGGGGCTACATTTCGTTGCAGTGCACAGACTTCTCATTGTGGTGGCTTCTCTTGTTGTGGAACACTGGCTCTAGGCCAGTAGCCTTCAGTAGTTGCAGCATGTGAGCCTTAGAGCGCGTGGGCTTCAGTAGTTGTGGCACTCGGTCTTAGTTGCTCCGTGGCATGTGGGATCTTCCTGGCCCAGGGCTCGAACCCGTGTCCCCAGCATTGGCAGGCAAATTCTTAAGCACTGCGCCACCAGGGAAGTCCCAGCTTCTGCTTTCTAATGCATCTGAAAAATGGGTATAAGAATGCCTACTTTGCAACGTAATTACAAAATAACAAATGAGATTATGTGTAAAATATCTGGCACATAAGAGACTCTTATTAATAGTAATGATGATGATGATGATGATGATAATGAATGTCATCTTTCACTGATAGCAACACAGCAACGCTGGTCACTGGGCATAGAAGGAATATCCCAAAGGCATAAACTCCAAAAGGAATAAGCAATAAATGCTCCTCAAGCAGTCAGAAGATTTGAGGGGAAAGGGTTCAGTTATTTAACTAATTTAAACTAAACTGAGATTTACTTGGCAATTAGTGTGTGCCAAGTAAGATAACAGATACTGGGCATATCAGGGATACATATAAATGAGTTCATGCCCTTAAGCTGCTCACAATCAAATGGAGGAGGTGACAGGTTAAGAGGGGACATGTGGAGAGTTCCCTGGTGGTCTAGTGGTTAAGATTAGATGCTTTCACTGCTGTGGCTTGGGTTCAATCCCTGGTCAGGGAACTGAGATCCTGCAAGCCGCGCAGCATGGCCAAAATATAAATAAGTAAATTAATAAAGTCACACAGTTTCATTAAAACAAACAAACAAACAAACAAAAAAACGGGACATGTGTCCACACCTCACCATGATGTCAGGCAGAGTTTTAAAACACTGTCAGAGCGAAGAGGATGAGACTGGCCAGTGTGGCTTAGCAGGTGCAGGAACTTATAGAAAAGTAAGAAAGTGAACTGACCCTGGCTAGCTAGGCAGGATTTCTAGGCATCTGACAGCATGTTTATAGTCTAGGCTGAGAAAATTTGGTTACATTCTTCCCTCTGCAAAGAAGACAAGTTGTTTCTCAAAAAGGAGGGTAAAGGAGACTCCATACTCCTCTTGCATTTTCTCATCTGAAGTCAGTATCCAATTCTAAAACTGAATACACATCTTGAGAGCCACCTAGACCACAACACAGAACTTTTGATGCAGGAATTAATCAAGACTTATATATAAATTCACATATAAAAAATGTTTCAACTTCATAGAGTTCACTTTGAGGCATTCAATGGAAAACACAGCATTAAATCACAAAATAACTACACAAAATATGACTTATCAGAGGTAAAAAGATAAACAGTACTTGAGACATGTCACTGCTAAGAAATATTAACCAAGGTCACTGGCTGGAAAGAGGAATTAGAAAATTCATTCATTAGTCTTCTGCTTCTAATAATATTCTCAAACGTTGTTTAAACTAGTTAAGTTAGAACTTTTTGATTAAATAAACAAAGAAGTAATTAGCTCAGAATGGAAAATGAAACAGAAGCATAATTCAGTTTACTTGTTTTTGTTTGGATATCAGTTAGTAGAGCATGACGTGTTTCTATGTCTGCTACTGGCCATCTTGTCCAATTTTCCTCCATTTGCTCTAAGTCTGAAGCAATAGTTCTCAAGGTCGGGAAATTGCTCCCCAGGGGACATTTGGCAGTGTCTGGGACACTTGATTGTTAAAATGGAGGGGGGTGGGAAGTGCTATTGGCATGTAGTGGGTAGAGACCAGGGATGATGCAGGTCATCCTGCAATTCACAGAACAATTGGATAAGCAAAGAAGTTATGCAATATGTCAGTAGTGCTGAGGTTGAGAAACTGGACAAAGTCTGGGTAAGTTGAGAAAAGCCTTGAAAAGAAAAAAGAGAAAATAAAATTCAGGTAATCCCTAGCTTTCTTAATCATGAAATTGCGAGAAGAGTGTTAATATGATTTTAATACTTAAAATCAAAGATACTGCAGCATTTTGAGAAGAGCAGATTAGAAACTCCATAGTTGCTGTTCAGGTTCTGCAGTGATTCTATTTTATGAACTCCAAATTGAAGCCATGGTTTGATAAAAATTTTCCTTTTCTGAGTAGTGAATTTATGTGAACATTTTAAACAGGAAAAAATATACTACATGTGTATGTATGTGTTTATCTATATCTGTATTTTTATATATATATATATATACACACACATATATACATATGTAGATATAATCCCATTTATTAAAAAGAATTATACTATGGAAACAAATATCCATCAGTGAAGGACTGCTAAATTAAATTATGGTGCATATCTTTATATCAGAGTATTTGTGTATCCATTAAAAATAATAAAGATGAAAATAGAAATATGGTATGCTTTAGGATCTTACAACAAAAATTTTAAAAGAAGAGTAGATTTAAAAATTGGCAAATTGTCAATAATTGTTGAAGCTGGATGGAGGTTATATGAAAGGTTAAATTTTCTATATACTGTTTAAAATTTTCTATTAATAGAAAAAGGCAAAAGTAATCATTGGGAAGCACTCTATGTTTTCATATGGAAATATCTTCAAGATATACATGTGAATAGAAAGAAGTGAGGAGCAGGATGGCGGGACACAGTGGGGAAACATACATCTGTAAGGACTTAAATAAGGAAATTATGGAATGCTATCCAAAAATGAATTAAAGTGGTTACGTGGGGGGCATGGAGACAGAAGTCAGTAACTAAAAGGATGGGGGGGGGGGATAAGTATGGCAGCAAGACTTTTCAATGTATACCCTTTTGTGCTTCTGAATTTTTGAGCTCTGTGAATGTATTATATATTCAAAAACTTAAATGTATGAAATAAGAGTTCATCAGATAGAAACGAATCTGTCCTCAAAAATTGGCGACATGTTGTTGCCATAGTTACATTCCAGCCTTGAAGAGAACTCAGACTACTTTCACAAAGATTATCTCATTTATCTTCACAAAAACCCTGAAAAATTAAAAACGGGCATGGGGGAGGGGGAAGCAGGAATCTTCAGTCTGATACAGGCTGGGCACATCACATGAAACAGGAATTAGGTTTGTTCTCCCTGGATCTTAGGGATAGGAAACAACCAAAGTATAATGGTAAAGAGAGAGAGGGGAATTCCCTGGCGGTCCAGTGGTTAGGACTCCATGCTTTCACTGCCAAGGACCCAGGTTCAATCCCTGGTTGGGGAAGTAAGATCCCACAAAAATAAATAAATAAATAAATAAGAGAGAGAGAGAACATAAGACTCAACAGAATGTACTTTTAACAGAGAAAGCAGTCTAAGGGAGAAGTAGCTAATTGCCTGCGTAATCTCCATATAAAATCCTGGTGGAGCATGCAATTTAACAGACATTTATTGAGCTTAGACCGTGCTAGACCCAAAGGTAGAACGGAGTTAAAGGTGAACAAACCAGATTCTTAGATATGGCTCTCTCTGCGGGGGAGGAGAGGGTTACTTGGCAATACCTGTAAAGATTTAAAATGCCTGGGACTTTCCTGGTGGCGCAGTGGGTAAGACTCCACGCTCCCAGTGCAGGGGCCCGGGTTCGATCCCACATGCATGCTGTAACTAAGAGTTTGCATACCACAATTAACACCCAGTGCAACCAAGTAAATAAATGAATATTTTTTAAAAAATACCTGCATCCTAAAACCCAGAAATTTCATTTTATGGTATCTACATGTACAAAAGAGGCGTATGTATAAGGATAATCTTTGCATCATTGTTCTGCAGTATCCTAAGTTGGAAATGACCTATATGTCAATTAATAGGGGATTGACTGGCTAAAGAAACTAGAGCATTATATATTCATAGTAGGAAATACCAGGAAACAGTTTGGAAAAAGAAAATAAAAGACAATTTGAGAAAGCTACATGTAATAAAAGAATAGATTGCCAAAATTTATGGTTGAATTGGAAAGAAAAATAAAGTTGAAGGATTATCCATACAATATGATACAAGTAAAATTATTTTAAAACTTTGTATTTTCCATGTGCACATATACGTGTATGCAATATGCAGGAAAAGGTCTGAAGGAAAACCAAAAAGTGATAACAATATTCACTTCCAGGGACTGGGAAAAGGAATGGTGAAGGGATGCCTTTAGCCTTCTCTGTAATTTTCTAAATTTTTACAAGGCCTGTGAATTTATGAATCACTCATTTAGTTAAAATAGTTGCTTTCATACTTAAAAGCAGAGAAAAGGAGAAGGTAGCATCCTTTCTCAATAATGCTGGGAGATGCAAAAGCCATCTTTAGGCCATGAGAAGAGCCACTTACTAAGGATGGTGGAGCAAAAACATCTAAGGAGTTTGGTACCTTAATAACATCCTGGCATTGCTGCATAGCCTGGGACGCTACCTATGACTTCTTGTTCTGTGAGAAAAATAAACCTTTTGGTTAATCCCACAGTCAGGTTCCATGCTGACAAGTGTTGTCTAACAAACACACGGGACTCTGGAGAGGTTCATTTTGGGGAAAGAATAGAGGTGCCTGAAAGGCATTAGTCTAGCATGGCTTTGAAAGTGTAAAAGAATTGCTGCTCCACTCCAAGGTTCCCTGGGACCACCAGGCCCAGAGCATGTGCCAGACACACTGGGCATCAGATAGAGCCACAGCCCTCAAAGCCTCGGGGAAACATGGAATGAAGGGGGCGGGGGTGCACGGGTTTCAGATCCCCCTAAGCAAAAACACAGGGCAGAAGGACAGGCTGCTAAAGAGCTGAGTACCTGCAATTTGACTCCAGCGTTTAGGGCCGTAGATCCCACTCTACATATAGCAGCAGCAAGTGTGGGGGAAGAGCTGGTGCTTAGGCAGCTGTTTGTTTTGAACCTGCCTGGGCAGCTCCCTGAACATTTATTTCAAAAGCAGGCAAGGGAAGGGGACATTTCAGGGGTGGAAAAAAAGAGCTTAAGAGAAGGGAAAGGAATGGCACACACCCTTGAAATGGATTATATGCCCCAAGGCAATCTTAGTCTCTTCAGATGGGCCAAATCTCCCCTGATGGGATTTCCCGGAGCCTGACCACACCCTAGACCTGGGCTCAGCCAAGGGTCAGCCAGACTAGAGCTAGACTAGACTGGAGGCTGTTTGAATGTCAAAAGGAGACTAAAGTGTCAGTCACTGACATGAAAGGGGAGGAGCCTTTTGAGAAGGAGTCAACTGGGTGGAGCTACTCAGAGAGGCCTGGGAAGATGGTGGTGTGGCCAGTTGGCCAGGCCGTGTAGGCAGGTGGGGTTGGCCACTGTTTCCTAAAGTCTGGCAGTGAGGAAAGAAACAAATATGGTAGCAGCTTTAACAACACGGTGGAGTTGAGGAAAGAAGGGAGATCCAGGCAAGAGAGGTAGCCAGCAGGACCGAAGGGGCACACAGAGTGGGAATTTTAGATGGTGGCAGGCTGCAGCCATGCCTGCGCTGCCACCCCATCTCCTCGGGTGCCTCCTATCCTTTTGTTTGCCCTTAGGGTCCTTTAATCTTTTTTGCTTTTAGGATCTCCTAGAGAATTTGAACTTCAGCTAGACAATCTTAAAAATGAAACATTTTTACTGTCCAAAGACATGTTAAAATGGTAAATGCCAAGTGACAAGGGTACTGTGATCATTTAAAGCACGAGACACAGAGCCAGCTCTCAATAGAAACTTGAGAATATTTCCTAATGACTAAAGAGAGGTCAGCAGCCTAAAACTTGAAAGTGAGAAAGGAATTTGGACCACCTAATCCAACCCCCTTACTTCATAAATGAGAAAACTGAAGGTCAGAGAGAGGAAGTGAGTCGCCCAAGTCACACAGCTAGTTTGGGTATTATAAAAGCAAACACAGAGCACATATACCAGGAACTTTACACTTTCCATCCACTAATTCATCTAATTTTTACATCAGCCCTATCAAGTGGATATTCTGAGGCAAAGTAATTCATCTGAGGTCACACAGAGACAGTAAGCTGCAGAGCTGGGGTTTGAACCCACATAATCTGCCTCCAGAGAGTCTGTGCTCTCTTAACCACTTTTTATTCCCTTGCTTCCTCAATAGCTTTTTCTCCACTCTCCCAAGCTACCTCCACCCCCCCATCCCTCTACTTCCTCGCCACTACTATCCACACCCCCCACACCCCCACCCCCCCCCCCCCCCCCCACCCCCCGCCTACCATCTCCTTTCAATGTCAATAGGATGTCCTTGCCTTTCTCCTGTGTTCATGTTCGGATAGAGGCAGGAGAGAAGGCTGGTTTCCTGTGGTGTGAAGAAAATGGCAGAGCACGAGTAAAGGGCAGATGGCCACCATGGAGGCCAGGCAGGGGCTGAGGCATGAGCCAACGAGGATCAAGGCCTAAGCCTCTGCTGAGCTCCCGGGGTGAACTGGCCTCGTCTCCCTCTCTTGTTTGGAACAGAAAGTTGGAATGTGGGTTTCCTAGAGACTTGGTGAGGCGGGGATGACGAGCCCGGGGAAATGGTATGCAAAACTTTGATCATATGCATTTTTTCACATTACACCTCCTCCAGTAAAAAAGCTGCTGCAGAATGAACCAGACTCTGCGTATTGCCCTCTCCCACATCTCCTGGGATCCCAGGAAAGACAGCCATGATAGAGGGAAGAGCACTGAGGCTGGAGTTAGGAAATTAGGGTTCAGATCCTGGCTCTGCCACTTAACTAACTGTGTGGCCTTAAGGAAATCACATCATTTCTTGGAACCTCAGTTTCTTTTTTTTTTTTTTTTTCTTTTTGGCTGCCTTGAGTCCAGTTGCTGAGCAGACTCTCTAGTTGCGGCGAGTGGGGGCTATTCTTGGTTGCAGTGCATGGGCTTCTCGTTGCAGTGGCTTCTCCAGTGATGGAGCACAGGCTCTAGGCTAGCAGGCTTCAGGAGTTGCAGCACGTGGGCTCAGTAGTTGTGGCTCATGGGCTTAGTTGCTCCATGGCATGTGGGATCTTCCTGGACCAGGGCTCGAACCCATGTCCCCTGCATTGGCAGGCGGGTTCTTAACCACTGTGCTACCAGGGAAGTCCTGGAACCTCAATTTCTTCATCTGTTGAGAATAACTTACCTCTCACGTAGAGGAGTTGTGAGAATCAGATGAACACGTGCAGTGAGCAAGTGCACCCAGCTCAAGCTTGGCATGTAGTTGGCCTTCATAGACTGTTGGTCACATCTGAATCTTGGGAGACGGGCAGCCCCAGCTCTCAGGGAAAACCTCAGCAAGATTCCTAGCTACAGGGTCTTAGTGGCAGCATGGTTGAAAGAGAGCTCTGGGATATTTGATTTGAAGCTCTATTTGCTTAGGAAGCACACCCTTTTTTGTTTCGTTTTACTTAAAACTTCTATCTTGTCATAACATAAACCTCCCTATTAAAAAATTAATTTTTAACATTTTCATTATAAAGTCCTACATTCTCATTACTAAACATTTTAAAATGTAGGAAAATCACCCATAGTTCTACCATTTAATTTTAACATATTTTTTCCAGTTTTTTTCAATGTGTGCTTTTTTCTTGGTTTTGACTTTGGTAAGATGCTGATAAAACCTAATTAGGTTTTATTTTCTTCTAGGACAAAATTGTAAATACAAATATATATATGTATACCTATAATAAATATAAATATATAATATATAAAATATATATATGAGAATGAGAGACAGAGAGAGAGACAGAGACAGGGAGAGAGAGGGAGGGAGAGAGAGAGGTTTATTTTCAGGAACTGGATCACAGGATCATGGAGGCTTGGCAAATCCAAAGGGGGTGGAGATTGAGGGAAGAGTTCCAGTTTGAGTCACAGCAAAGTCCCTTCTTGCTCTGGGAAGTTACTCTTTGTCCCACTTCAACAGATTAGAGGAGGCCCACCCACATTATTAAGGGTAAACTTTTTCTCAAAGTCCACCAATTGAAATGTTAATCTCATCCAAAAACACCTTCACAGAAACCTTGGGCAGGCACCATGGCCCAGGCTAGTTGATATATAAGGCTAACACTTTGGTACTTCCATGGCCGTCCAGTGGTTTAAGACTCTGCACCTCCACTGCAGGGGGTGCAGATTCGATCCCTGGTCGGGGAACTGAGATCCCACATGCCACATAATGTGGTCAAAAATTAAAAAAAAAAAAAAATTAACACTTTGTAAAAGATTTTTATAAATAAAAGTTCTGAGGGTCGAATGGAGCTCTGTGTAAGCTGCTTCTCATACCATAACGGTATTTGTGGAAATCATGCCAGGTGCTGAACCCTGGGCAAGTTTACTTAATTCTAGGAAGAGTTTTCTAGTAGGTGTGGTAGTATGCGTGGAGTGCTTTACTCTCTGGAATGAGCAAGCTCACTGCTTTTGTTTAGATTGTATGATGAGGATAGGAGTTCGCAGTAGAGCTGATGGAAATTGTGGATGGAGGTGGTTAAATCACATGACTTTCCTTAATGAGGTCACTTGGCTTGAAGGAACCAGGTGGGACAATGACATCCTGACAGCACCTCTTAAGGAGACAATGAAATGTTCTTGGGTGTTTCTCCAGATCGTGTCCTCTGGAAAGCATGCAAGCCCAGCCTACTGCTTTGACAAAGCTTCATCACCCTCAGGAGAGGGCTTGGGGCGGCCAAGGCAATAAAGGGAATTAAAACTCTGGCAAAAGTGAAAAAAGACTTCAGGCCAAAGTCCCCTTCCCAAAGAATGGGAGGTGGAGCCACGAGCCCTGCTATTTCTATCTTCCCAGAGATTACCAGTCTGGCTGGCAGGCATCTCTGTCAAGAGAAATTTGCAGAGCATGAGAGCCAGTAGGTCAGAAGGGTCTGAGGAAAGAATGGCCCCACCCCTGCCCCACCTCCCAACACACCCACCGTCAGCAGCCTCCATCATCAGCAACTTTAGTCATCCCCAGCCTAAGATAGAGGCTGCCCTGCAGCCTTAGCAGGAAAGGTCAGTTGATTTAAATAGCTGTGGCATCCGCAGCAACTTTCCTGGCGTAAGAAAGGAAACCCAAGCCACAAGAGATGATGTGCCCACGGCTCTACCTACTGTGGCAAGGACAGAAAGGGAGGCTAATGAGCATTTATTAGACATCGGCTGTGTTCCCTATTAGTGTGCTTTGGCACATCCACAGAGTGACCTTACTTAATACCGAGGGCTGTATATCATTATAAACATGTTGTAGGTGATGAAAAATCTCAGCAAGATTAAATGACTTGCCCAAAGGTAAGAGGATCAGACATCGCTCCTTCACTGACTCAGTGCTGTAGACTTACGGCCATGGGGCTGAAAAGTGTAGACTTTTTCTTCTGAAAAGATGATAAATGCATGATTTTTTTAAAACTCCAAACTGCAGAGAAAAGCAATCACAAACAATTCGCTCTTATCCTTGTCTCAAGGAAGTCACCATCAGTACTTGAAAATTTTACCAGGAATAGTTTATGAATATAAGCATATAATTGTGCCTGGGAGTGTATGTGTCTGCTTTTGGTGTGCTCCAACCTTTGCTTTTTCACTTAACAATATAGGTCCAATTTCCCTATCAGTACACATAGACCTCCTTCTTTCTTCTTAACAGCTGCGTACTACCTATGAATGGGCCTTACTTATCTAACCACTTGGTTTCAATATTTTGCTAATATAAACAATAGGGCAATGATCTTTCCTTACACATATTTATGCATATATACAAGCATATATATTTCTAGAAGGATATTTGCTGTGTCAAAAGGATATGTGCATTGGAAATAGTAAATTTTTTTTAGTTTTTTTAAATATCTTTATTGGAGTATAATTGCTTTACAATGTTATGTTAGTTTCTATTGTACAACAAAGTGAATCAGCTATATGTATACATATATCCCCATGTCCCCTCCCTCTTGAGCCTCCCTCCCACCCTCCCTATCCCACCCCTCTAGGTGGTCACAAAGCACCGAGCTGATCTCCCTGTGCTATGCAGCTGCTTCCCACTAGCCATCTATTTTACATTTGGTAGTGTATTTATGTCAATGCTACTCTCTCACATCATCCCAGCTTCCTCTTCCCCCACTGTGTCCTCAAGTCCATTCTCTACGTCTGCGTCTTTATTCCTGCTCTGCCACTAGGTTCATCAGTACTGTTTTTTTAGATTCCATATATGTGTGTTAGCATACGGTATTTGTTTTTCTCTTTCTGACTTACTTCACTCTGTATGACAGACTCTAGGTCCATCCACCTCATTACAAATAACCCAATTTCATTTCTTTTAATGGCTGAGTAATATTCCATTGTATATATGTGCCACATCTTTATCCATTCATCTGTTGATGGACATTTAGGTTGCTTCCATGTCCTGCCTATTATAAATAGTGCTACAATGAACACTGTGGTACATGTATGGGAAATAGTAATTTAAATTGCCAGATTGCCCTCCCAAAAGGATGTCCCAACTTCCACCTCCAGTAACAATGTCTGAGAGACTGCTGGTGATTCCCAACCTGCCAGAAGACCCAGAACCTTTCCACATTGTATCTGACAGAACCAGTGCCCAGACCCAGGACTTCTGTTTTTAATTCTAGTATTTGTTTATTTTTCCTTTTATGCAAAATTACCTTCCACATAGACATAGTCTAAAGGAGGTGGGAGAAAGTCAGAATTTAAATGAAACAGAAGGGATAGTGTCTCTACCTTTGGAGCTTAGCTCCTAGGAGTAAAGGAAGCAATACAAACTTTTGAACAAATCACTAAACAACCGAAGGTCCAATGGCCAGCCCTCTTTCTGAGCCTCAGAAGTCCAGCGCTTGCATGGATCTACTTTATAGTACTACCTTGTCTCCACTGAATCTCTCCAAGGCCTTCCCTGGGCCTCACTGGGCTTGTCTGGCTCTGAAGTTTTTACTGTGTGGGTCCATAAAGCTTTGCCTTCTTTCCCTAGTGTCTGTTCTCCAAGAGTGAGGGCCCTTGTGTCCATTCTACTGGTTTGCAAGATACAGGTGCCCAGAGCATTCCCTGATTCATACCATAAAAATGGGAGGTGAACTATAGAAAAAAACTTCTTAAGTAATTCTTCTTTTTTTGCGGTACGCGGGCCTCTCACTGTTGTGGCCTCTCCTGTTGTGGAGCACAGGCTCCGGACGCGCAGGCTCAGCGGCCATGGCTCACGGGCCCAGCCGCTTCGCGGCACGTGGGATCTTCCCGGACCGGGGCACGAACCCGTGTCCCCTGCATCGGCAGGCGGACTCTCAACCACTGCGCCACCAGGGAAGCCCTTAAGTAATTCTTAAAATGATTTTACTTGGGAAGTAATTTTGTGAAAGTGAACGTCTTTAAAAATGCCACGTCCAGTGCATAGTAACAGGAAAAACTTTGCTTAGCCCTTCATGGATGTTAGCTCATTAATTGTAATGACTTTATATTGCTATGTTAATCCCATCTACTAATGAGAAAAATAAGACAGAGAGAAAGTAAATTGCCAGATCATATAGCAGGTAAGTAATGAGACCTAAAATTAACCTATGCCTTCCATTGAATTCCATATCCCAAACTCTTTCTAGTATCTCATATTGAAAATAATAATTACCATTATAAGGAATACAGATAATCAACACACAAATAAATCGATTAGCATGATAATGTTATGCTAATTATGATACTTGTGATGAAAGAAGTGTTAAGATGGATGTGCTAGAATAAAGCAGAGGCCAGAGTAGAGGGTTTAGAGAGTATGGTTAGGGAAGGCTTTCTGAGAAGGTGGCAGTTGAGCTGAGACTTAACGAAAAACAGCTCTGCTTGGAATTTGAGGAAGAACCTCTTCTGACTGAAGAAACAGCACACCCAGAGGTCACTATCTTGGTGTGTTCACAGAACAGAAAGCAGAATGGAGGGACTGAGCAGAGGGAGTGAGGGTGGACTGGTCTAAGATGAAGTTGGAGAAGCAGGAAGGGTCCAGATCAAAGCAAGACCTAAGAGACAACAGAATGGAGCTTGAATTCCATAACAACAATGGGAAACCATTAAAAAGTGTTAGAAGAGATGAGACATAATCCAGGTTGGGTTTTTGAAAGATTTCCCTGGTTGCTGTTGGGAAATGCATTCATCAGAGCTTAGAGTTGAAGGAGAAAGACCATTTGCAAGGCTTAAGTGGAAGGACAAGTGAGAGATGATGGTGACTTGGACTAGGAATGTAATGGTGGAGATAGATAAAAATGGGAGGATTCACAATACATTTGTAAATAAAACATAGAGGATTTGCTGATAGACAAGATG
Organism: Aethalodelphis obliquidens; assembly: GCF_003676395.1. Lineage (NCBI taxonomy): Eukaryota > Metazoa > Chordata > Mammalia > Artiodactyla > Delphinidae > Aethalodelphis > Aethalodelphis obliquidens. The sequence goes on along the minus strand of NW_020837992.1, from coordinate 16,078,686 downwards.
GGGAAAGAGCATGCTGTAAATGAAAAGGAAGAAGCAAGATCAGTTGCTAGGTTTGGGGCAACAATGACTGGTACCAGAGAGAAGAGGAGGAAGAGTCTTAGAAATGGTGCTCTGAAATAAAGAGCTCTTTATTGGACATACTTGAGTTTTAGATTCTTATTGATAACCAAGTGAGGTTCTCAAGTATGTAATTGGATATAGAAGTCAAGAGCTCAAGGGAAAGATCTAGGCTGGAGGTAAAAGTTGGGACATGTAGTCTGAGGGTTACCAGGGGAGGGATATACATTAAAAAAAGAGTCTAGGATAGAGCCCTAGAAACTCTCTAAAATGTAGACATTGGAGCCAGTCAAGGGAGGAGGAGGAACCAGTGAAAGAGATTGAAAGGAAAGGCCAGGCGAGATGTAGGGGATGAGAAAGGGCTAAGAACTTACAGAAACATCTGGGAACCAAGAGCTCCGGACTCATATCCAACTAGCCCTGAAGGGGAGCCTTGGTCCAGGCAATGAGATGGAAGGAATAAGTTAGGACTATATGTATAGAAAGTCTGCCGATCACAAGCCAGGCGTTCTAGCAAGCACAGTGGAGGGGTCAGATGTGGGGAGGGGAGGAATAAATTGGTCCACATTAGGGAATGTGTGGGACAGCATGGATATGAGAGACCCTGCGATAAAGGCTGAGGGATGGAATTCGTATTGGGTAATCAGTTCAAAGTACACTCCAGAATATTCCTGATGTCTGAGTGAGGAGATTAGGCTTTGTAGCAACAAGCTCCCTTGTGCAGCTTGAGGTATTATGAGTCCCACTTTACAAGTGTAGAAAATTACACTTGATGAGTTTGAGAAAATTGATGCCAGATGGAGAGTGAACTAGGTCCTTTGAGTCCAAAATCTGGGCTTGGCCCGGCACTCCGAAGCTCAGAGGTATTTCCTAAACTTGACTGAGAAGAGTCATCTGGAACGGTTCTTAAAAATATGTACTCCCCCTCTCCCTCCTCTGGAGATTATTATGTAGTTAGGTCTACGGTGGGGTCCCTAATTCTGAAAGTTTATAATTTGCCCCATTACTGCAGTTGTGGAAAGAAGATGCTGCTGGGAACACAGAACTCTTTGGTTAGTTTGGAATTTTACAGGACCATCTTTTATATGATTGTGATGTTTGAGGAAAAGGTAGAGGAGAAGTGAAAGGTTGGCTCTAGTTTAGTCTCATATATCCCCACCAATTAAAAACAAACAGCATACAAATAAGTCCTTTGCCTTTTGAAAGCAAGAATTATATGGTCAACGAATACACTAGCTGTATAGCAATTGTAGATCTATTAATCATTTTTCTCAGGGACATCACACTTAGTTTCCTTGCTCCTTTCTTTACTTGAACCTCCTGTCCACCTGCCTTTTAGGGATGTCCTGAAGGATGCCCGTTAGCTCCTAGTATGTCCTTAGGTGTGAAGAGCTCAGGAAACTATGAGAATCATAGTGGAAAATTCAAGCTGTTTGTTTTTCTTCTTCATCCATCTGGTCATTTTAACCCTTGTTGCAGTTCTTTAAGAATACAATAGAGTGACTTCCCTGGCAGTCCAGTGGTTAAGACTCCCCTTCCAATGCAGGGAGAGTGGGTTCGATCCCTGGCCTGGGAGCTAAGATCCTGCATGCTGTGAGGCACAGCCAGAAAAGGAAAAAAAAAACAAAAAACTATAGAGGTATTATCATTACACTTAGTCTTTTCATATCACAAAGGAAAAGTTAAATGGATTTGACATACAGGTATCCCCCACTTTTCAAAAGTTCACTTTAGGGACTTCCCTGGTGGCACAGTGGTTAAGAATCCACCTGCCAATGCAGGAGACATGGGTTCGATCCCTGGTCCGGAAGATCTCACATGCTGCGGAGCAACTAAGCCCGTGTGCCAGAAATACCAAGCCTGCACTCTAAAGCCCGTGAGCCACAACTACTGAGCCCATGTGCTGCAACTACTGAAGCCCGTGCGCCTAGAGCCCCGTGCTCCGCAGCAAGAGAAACCACAGCAATAAGAAGCCCACGGGGCTTCCCTGGTGGCGCAGTGGTTGAGAGTCCGCCTGCCGATGTAGGGGATACGGGTTCGTGCCCCGGTCCGGGAAGATCCTACATGCCGCGGAGCGGCTGGGCCTGTGAGCCATGGCCGCTGAGCCTGCGCGACCGGAGCCTGTGCTCTGCAACGGGAGAGGCCACAACCGTGAGAGGCTCGCGTACCGCAAAAAAAAAAAAAAAAGAAGCCCACGAACCGCAACGAAGAGTAGCTCCCTCTCGCCGCAACCAGAGAAAGCCCACGCACAGCAACGAAGACCCAATGCAGCCAAAAATCAAACAATCAATCAATAAAATTTCTAAAAAAAGTTCACTTTATTCAGATTCCTTTACACCTCTCCGATTTTAGGAAAGACCTATGGTAGTACCTGTTTTTGCTAACTGAAATAAATCCGAAGAGGAATTTTGCTTTTACAAGAAAAGTCGAAAAGTGAAAGTAGGGTTCAGTGTTTGTTTTGCCGGAGCCTCCTTTGTAGAGCAGCACACACCCCACCCAAGCAGTGAGAGTGGCCCCAGCAAGCTATTTCCTGGGAACCACACTCAGCATCTCAGCATCAAACCGCCATAACTTTGAACTGTGTCTGTGAGCACCTGTGCTTGATCTCAATTTAGATGTGTCCTAAGGTGATTGCTTCTGTGAGTTACACCATCTCGACTTCTTAGGAAAGGTTTCAGAGGAACACACCGAGGCAACCAAGAAGCCAAACTTAACCTGAGTTAGAAATGTTCCCTTTCTGAGACACAAAGGCAATGGAGCAGGAGCCAAGAACACAGGCTCTAAAATAAAACTGTGGCCACATCACAGAAAGTTCAAACAAGAGAAAGGGCTCTGTTTCTCTCGTAGCTAAAATTACTGTACGCCAGTGCCACATAGTGCAAGTTACAAAGCACTTTCACATTCACTGTGTCCATGCAGCTGTAGTGGTGGGCACAGGACAGCTATCACTGCCATTTTAAGGATGACAGACCAGAGTCCCAGGAAGCTGTGGAACTAGACTGTTTGGGATCAGATCCTAACTATGCCTCTTACTTGTGTGTGGCCTTTAGCAAGTGACTTAATCTTTATGTGCCTCAACTTGTTTATCTGCAAAATGGGATTAATAATAGCAACAGCAGCTCATAGGATTGTTGTGCAGTTAAGTGAGTCAACAGCACCTAGCATGCAGTAATTACCAATAGGGAAAAAAAAATCCTTTACCGATAGTCTTTTATTATAGAGATTTTTGTAAAGTTTATATTTTTTTAAATTTATTTATTTATTTATTTTTGGCTGCGTTGGGTCTTCGTTGCTGCACACGGGCTTTCTCTAGTTGCGGCAAGCAGGGGCTACCCTTCGTTGCGGTGTGCAGGCTTCTCATTGCAGTGGCTTCTCTTGTGGCGGAGCACGGGCTCTAGGCACGCGGGCTTCAGTAGTTGTGGCATGCAGGCTTAGTAGTTGTGGCACACGGGCTCAGTTGCTCCACAGCATATGGGATCTTCCCAGACCAGGGCTCAAACCTGTGTCCTCTGCATTGGCAGGCAGATTTTAACCACTGCACTACCAGGGAAGTCCTGAGTTTATACTTTTTTTAAAGCACATGCTCAAAAGATAAAGGAATATAAATGAGTAGCTCAGCTCCTTTAAGAATTCATCCACATGGGAATTCCCTGACTGTCCAATGGTTAAGACTCTGTGCTTCCACTGCAGGGGGCACGGTTCGATCCCTGGTCAGGGAACTAAGATCTCACAAGCTGAGCGGCAGGGCCAAAAAGAACAAACAAAAAACCCCTGAATTTATCCATGCATTCAACAACACTTATTGAGTATCTACTAGGAACTTGAATTGATATCAGAAAGAATGCCAAAGATAAGGTAGAGGGTTCTGAATTTACACCCATAAAATGTTATTTTACTTCATCTGAAGCCAATAGTAGTGGTATTGAGGTGGTTTCAGCAATCTCGTAATCTCCATCAGAATCTCTACTCAGCCATTCCAAATAGATTTACAAGCTATGTAAAAAGTGTCCCTGTTCTCTAAACTCAGGGACAAGTCTCCAGGCTGCCCTGATGACCGAAGAGCTGCCCTGTGCCCCTCCTTTCAATGGAGCCCTCGCTGCACTCCGAGCCTGCCTTGCTGGGTCCCTGGCCCTGCCCAGAGCTGGAAATAAATTCAGGAGAATTACCTGGTGCCCAGAACACAAGGAAAAGGTAGCAAGTGGCTGCTGCTGGCGATGTCACTGCCCATGGTACCCTGGAAGCAGGTGGCCTCCTCGCCACTCTGACCCAGCCTCTTCAGGTGAAACCTGCCCCCTTCCTGTCACCTTCCTGGACCCCCAAAACAATATCAATGTCCCTTATGTCTTGGGGAGTATTTCCTTTAAGTCTTCTCAGAGGCTCCCTTTCTTGGGGAGCCCTCTGTGCCCTCCCCCAGTAAGATTTAAAGTGTTTGAGCTTTCATTTAAGGACTACTGGGGAAGTAGTCTCCCCGGTAGCTTCAGATTTCCACCCAGCTTCGGTTTCCACCCAGCAACCCAACCTTCCCCTGAGGCAAAGAAACAAAAATCCCAGCTAACCGATGGCCAAGCTGTGGGGTCAGCTGGGGGTGGGGGAGGGGAGGACTACCTGATAAAGTGCTCTTGGAACCACCCTCAGTAACCTTAGCACAAGGGTAGACAGGATACTATACACTGGGTGAACGCTGCCCTAATTTTTTAAAATACAAATTTTGGTAGTGAGACTGGCAAGCTTTTTATTTTATTTTTATTTAAAAAATTTTTTAATTTAAATTTATTTATTTTTGGCTGTGTTGGGTCCTCGTTGCTGTGTGCGGGCTTTCTCTAGTTGCGGTGAGTGGGGGCTACTCTTCATTGCGATGCGCGGGCTTCTCATTGCGGTGGCTTCTCTTTGTTGCAGAGTGTGGGCTCTCGGCGTGGGCTTCAGTAGTTGTGGCACGCGGGCTCAGTAGTTGTGGCTTGTGGGCTCTAGAGTGCAGGCTCAGTAGCTGTGGCGCAGGGGCTTAGTTGCTCCATGGAAGGTGGGATCTTCCCAGACCAGGGCACGAACCCGTGTCCCCTGCATTGGCAGTCGGATTCTTAACCACTGCGCCATCAGGGATGTCCAAGACACCTGTTTAAAAATCATATCCATTAGAATTGTCCTAGAGAATCAGCCTTTTAGAACTGGATCAGTGATCCAGAGAATATCTAGAGGAATGAGAACAGGCTGGGGAAGGATCTAGAAGTCATTGCAGGACAGAAGTAACTGGGAATGTTCAATGTGAAAAAGAAACGACTCAATGGAGACATGAGTCCTGTCTTCAACTCTGAAGAATTTTCACCTGAGAAAGATTAGCCTCCTGGGTCTGTGTAATTTCAGAGGGCAGAATGAGGATAAAGATGAAAAGAAAAGAAAAAAGAAAGGAAAGAACAAACAACAACTACAGAGAAGCAACTTCTACCTCATCATAAAGAAAAGCATAAAGCATTGCATAAATGGAAAGGGCTTCCTTATGATATAGTGAGATCTCCCTGCCCTAGAGAGTTTGAGCATAAAGTACATGACAGCCTATAATGAATGCTGTAAAAACAGTTTCTAAACCTGGAAGGCTGCACAAAATCAGCCGTTGGGCAGGAGTTTTTAACCTGAATCCCTGGGTAGGCTTCAGGCAGACTCTGAACACACTGAAATTATAAATAAAGCTTATTTTAGGGGGGCATCTGTATCTATCCATAACTGCTTCTATTCGTATGTTTAAACCAGAGTGTCCAAGAAAGGAATAACCCAAAATAAAGTTTAGGGTGACTGCCCTAGTCTGACTTCCACTTCTGACTCTAGGATTGAAATTCCTGCACCAACATCTTTGTGTGCCAAAGGTCAGTGAAACTTCCAATGAGCATGCATTGACAAGAAGAGAGGATTCTTTGGATGCCTGGGACGTAGATGTGGGCCATCCCTACCTCAGCATCACTACTTTTGGCTTCAGATTTTTTTCTTTTTTCTTTTTTTGGCCATGCCACACCATGGCTTGCAGGGTCTTAGTTCCCTAACCAGGGATCAAACCCAGGCCCCCCGCATTGGAAACTTGGAGTCCTAACCACTGAACTGCCAGGGAATTCCCTTGGCTTCAGATCTAATCTGTAGTAAGTGAAACAAAGTGACATTTTGTGGGTACAAATTCAAAACCCTTTAGCCTTCTTTGATACCTGCTCCTGATGTCTACCCAAGCTCCTGGAAGCAGGTGAGAGTAGACTCTAATCTTCTGAAATATGGCAGAAGAAGAAGGCCTCAGGTCTCCAGAACCCTCTGGGGCTTTCCTACTCACCAGCCCCTGACTCCCGCAGTCAGCCTGGAATTGTCTTGGAGGCTGCATGATTGGAGACAGTGTCATGCCTGTTTGTCTTCCACCTAGAACACTCTGTGCTATACCATGCCAGGCAGCTGCAGCCTCCAATAGGACACCAGTGGGCCCCGGGGTGATGCCTGCAGACAGCTGGCACTCAGCAAGGTTTTCCACAGACTGGGACCTGAAGGAGGCCTCCAGCCCAGCTCAAATGAGGGGAGGAGAACTTTTCAGGTAGCATATCCTGTCACTGGAGACCAAGAACATACGAACAGGCAGGAGAAATAAATAGTCTCCTTATCCCCACTCTCCCTTCCAGTTTTTCTCTCTTTTCTGCTCCTCCATTCTTACTCTCTTTCCGTATTCTCTCTCCACTTCTTTGATTGCTCTTCCCCTCCCCTTCTGTGTGACATCTCAGTTGGCTCAGTGTCACTATTCAAAATTTTAGTTACATAACATGGCTTATGAAAGCAAAATAACCCTGCCGCCTGCCATGCCAGGCTGGGTGAAACCCAGATGAAAAAAAAAAAAAACCTGGTGCTCGGCGCTTCTGAGTTTTCTTGGATTCTTCGCAAGGAGGGTCAGCAGAAAAGGGCTTGCGTGCTCTGAGGGCACCAGACATCTGAGTCTCTCTTGAGATGAACTCAGTCAGGTCTTGGAGCTTTCCAGAAGGCAGAGGCAGAACAGGTCAGAGACAAGGGAAGGTGGGGCTGCAGTGAGCGGTGGCAAAGACAGACTCAATGATTAAATAAACGTGTGAACTAGGACAGGAACCTTCCATCCTTTCCATACTCTGTCACCACCTCTGGAATTCTAAGTTGGCCTCTCTGCTGAAAACTTTGCACAATACACACTAGTTTACTAGCCCCTAGATGTAGTTCTTGGTTTCTCAATAGATGGGAAGACAAAGGGCAAGTCCATATCAATAGTTTCAAGCTCCCAGAAGTGACTTAAGTTAACCTCGTCCCCTGGGAGATGTCCCTGGCTCCCAGATCTTGATTATTCAGGCAGAAATATTAATGCAAGCCCCCCCCCAGGGGTCTCTCCTGGGAATGCTGTGGTAAGAACGTAGTTTTTTTGCGGTTTCTGGGTTTGTATTCATTCTGCTGAGGACTCGCCTTTTTTTCCTAAGTATATGGATCAGGAGAAGGGCTGATCCATAATGTCATTTTTTAGGATTAGAGAAAGTTTAGCCCAGGCTAAAGGGGAATCAATCACACTGTGTATATATCTTCTCCAAACATTTTAATCCAGGTGAAGTGTGGATTACAATGACCATCAAGGGCATCTTTGACAGGAAGGCGATATCTCACAGAGGAGCATGCAGGTTTGGGCTTGTAGTGGAGCTAATATGAATGGAGAGGTTGCACCTGGCTTTGGAAGGCCTATAGGAGTCCAGTCTGGGAATTTACTTTATATGCACACACACTTGGGGGCATTTTTGGTCCCTGGAAACATTGCCTCTATTTTCTTGCCTGCTCCGTGTTCCCTGTATAGCTCCCAGAGGACCTTCCTGCGGTTTGGGATGGAGAAAGGGAAAGACATATCCAAATTATTCCTCGCTCCCAATTAAGTGCAGGCATTGAACTGGAAATCCTTAATTCCACTCTCCGACAGACAAGAGAGAATCATTAAAAACAGGAATCAAAGAAATGAAACCAGAAACTGTAAATAAAAGACTTTCTCCCCAGGATAATACTTTAATCTTTACTATTGTCTTAGGGCCAAAGCTGCTCACCGTGATACATTTAAAGATTGGCCTAAGCTCAAGAGGTGGAGCTTTTCCTTCCTCTAAGCGTGGACTGAATTTCGTGACTCAGTTCCAGCATATACAGCACGGCAAAAGTGATGGGAGGGGCTTCCCTGGTGGCGCAGTGGTTGAGAGTCCGCCTGCAGATGCAGGGGACGCGGGTTCGTGCTCCGGTCCGGGAGGATCCCACATGCTGCTGGGCCCATGAGCCATGGCCGCTGGGCCTGCACGGCTGGAGCCTGTGCTCCGCAACGAGAGAGGCCACAACAGTGGGAGGCCCGCGTACCGCAAAAAAAAAAAAAAAAAAGTGATGGGATATCACTTCTAAGATTAGGTTATAAAAAGACTGTATCTTCCATCTCTCTCTCTCTTGCTTTCATTTTCTTTCTTGCTTCACTCACTCTGAAGAAAGATGTGTCACGAGTGGCACTGTGGAGAGGCCTGTGTGGCAAGGAACTGTAGCCTCCTACCCAGTCATGTGACTGAGCTTGGGAACAGATCCTGTAGTGCAGTCACATCTTCATAAACTGCAGCTCTGACAGTTTGACTCAACCTCCAAAGAAACTCTGAGGCAGAACCACCCAGCTACATCACTCCCAGATTCCTGACCCCAGGAAACCGTATCAGATAATAAATATTTGCTGTTTTCAGCTGCTATATTTTTGGAGTAATTTGTTATGCAATGATGGGTAACACACTTCAATGCTTTCAAATTATATATAGCCCTCAGGGATGGAGAGTACTGGGCTAATTTCCCTGGGAAAGATTGTCATCCAGCTTTAAGATTCCTGTACATGAAGCAGGAGTCTTCAAACAGAGAGAAACTGTTCTCTCTAACCTAGAAGAAATGAGTTTTAAATAGGTTAAATGTTCCTGTCATTACTCATACTAAAATGTTGCCTCATATTTTTTACCCCCAAAGAAACGCTGTGTCAAGGTGTGACTTGTTCATTTCTTTCAGACTTCTCCAACATCCCTGACTTTCTGAATTTAGCTGTGAACCTTGATCACAAATAAATAACTGTAAATTGAAAGCAGTCATCCTCCAAGAAAGCAAATTTAACCCTTAACTGCTTCATTTCACGGTAGAACATGGTTCACTGCATGGAATTCTAAATCCAGAAGGAATTTCAGGGATGTCCATAGCTTATCTCAGGCTGATTCTATTAGGATGGTGTCAATTTCTGTACAAATGAATCATTTAATGCCAGATAGTCTAGGTATCAATGTGCTCCCAACTGTTCCCTCCTTAGGGAAGGGAGGAACCTGCAAGGCTCAGCTGTTTCCAGGATAGAGCAGTTGGGGTGAACATCCTTGAAGGCCCTGCATTTGGGACCAGGGAGAGGAGACTATTTCTGGACCAGGTAATTTGGGACGAACTGCAGGAGTAAGGAAGCTCATACACAAATCATAAACATCTAAGATTCATGCTTGTGATAAACTGCCCTCCCACCCCCATCCTCCACCCTCTATTCACTTCTTTTAGCCACTGACACTGATAATGACCTTTCCAGTTAATTCGACAAACATTTACCAAAGGCTTACATGGCTACAGTGCCTTAAGTAGGTTAGGCCATAATGTATTTATGTAAAGATGTCAAAATAGGGTGGCAGTTTCTGGTTCCTAAGCCCATCTAGGAATGAGTCTGGAGGTAGGTTATTTGGGGAGGAGAAACCCAGTACATTCATTTCATGATCCTCTCTTGTAAAGAAAGCCCTGGGGAAGTGGATTCTCCTACTATACTGTCTCTCTTAACATATCACAAATTCCTTGCCAGAGACCAGACAACTCACTTCTCTGCCCCTCCCCCAATCCTCTTTCCTCCCTTCTACCAGTATGATACTGTACTTCATTATACAGCATTATTTGAGTAGTTATCAAAACAGCTCAAAAAATCATTTGAGGATAAGCTAGTATACATAGCAATATGTCCTGAAGTCTCATACTGTTTCATGATGCCAATGACACTCTTTTAGCTGTAAGAGGGAGGGGCATGAAGAAGAGGAAGAATTTCTATTCAGTTGACACCCTCATTCCTATGTTTGCACCAAAACACCAAAAAGTAGTGCCTATTTGGTCCACATTATATCTATTAAATTTTGGAGGTATCTTGAATGCCTCTTCCATTTAACGTCAGTAGAGCAGAATAATAGTCACAAAGGAGGAGTTATTCTGAATCTTTCTTGAAAGGCAAGTGCAGAAAGGCTGTCATGCAGAGTTTAGATTTGACGAGTGTGCACCCACTGGAGTTAAGCCTATAGATCTGCTGACTATGCCATAAGGTGGAGGAGTAGAGGAAGCTGAGACAGTCACAACCTCAAGACAATGCAAGTAACTTAATCTGAAATCCATGAGAAAGAGGACAACTTGCTGAGGTCCAAGGCCCTGCAAAAGAAAGTCATCAAATAACAATAGGAACTGCATAGACACTTCCTCTGTAACATGGGACTAGGACACCATCCCCTTTATATCAGAGGGGCTCCAGGCAGTGAATCATAGATAAACAGTTAGTTGACAGTGCCCCAAAACTTCTTATCCATTAAGCACAGGAGAGGGTAGAATTAGAAAGGGTTGGTGGTAGAACCATGCTTTGAGAATGATTATAGCATCTATGTCCTGCCCCCCCACTCCTAGTGACAGCTTTTCAGACCAGTGAATCTGCTTGAATATGTACTGCTTCTGGAAGAGATATTCTTAAGTTCCTGTCTCCTTTATAAGGTGCTATAGCTTTTGCAGAAGGTTCATGTAAGGTACCTAGATTGTGTTCTAATGTGTACATATATGCATATGTCCCAATATGGTATGTGTCTATATTTTATATATGTGCATATATCTGCATATTATAAAATCAGGTTGACCTTTTTTTTTAATGAGTAGGTGGTGATTGAGCTAAAGCCTATAAAATGATAGGGCTCTAATCAAGTCAAATTGGTTACAGTAGCAATCTACCTGAAGCCTTTGGAATGACACGGTAACTTGCCACTACTCATAAAGCAACATGAGGCTCTTGGCAGCCTGACTCCAGCCAGAATCAACCACGCCAGCAGTCATTAAAAATTCAGTAAAACAGAACTTCACCTTAGTGCCATGACCAGAGTTAAAACACAGCCAAACCACCAAGACCTCATGGGTTTAACACCACCCAATAGAATTGTGGGCTTAAAGCTTGCAAAACTGGTACTTAAAAATAATTCATGAAACAAGCCCTGCAGGCACCATGACAGGTCGGGATACAGCCCTGAGAAAGAAAAACAGGATCCCTGCCTTTATGAAGTTTACAATCAAAAAGTCTAGTGAGTGAAGGGCTTTCTTTGCGATAGCAAGTTACTTTTCAAACTTTGTACTTTTATTGGTGTAAGGGCCAAGGAGTAGCTGGAATTACCTAAATGCAGGCTTTGGTGAGATATTTGGAGCCCCAGCACCAAGTATTTGTTTAGGAAGTTCTTTTATCCACTAGGGTAAAATTCTACCCAGCAGCGCAGATCTGGCTTGTTAAATGATCCCAGTAATAACCATCCAAGGAACTCCTTGGAATCCTTTATTAGCTCCTTGATGTTCTTCTTCTAGCTTGTGTTGTCATTTAGCTCTTATCCAATAACTGGCAGGATGGAATTAAGGGAACTCGTGTTCAAAATGGAGAAACTCCTTTTGTGAATACTGGCCTGTCTCTTTAAGGCTGAAGGCTTGGCCGTCATTCTGTTTAATCTATCACTGATAAAGTTATCACGTAACCTAGTGTCTGCTAAATGAGCTATAAAGAACACCTTAGAAATACAAGGGGATTGCACTGTGACCTGTAGGTCAAAGCTAACTCTATGTAAGAGGTTGGAGAAGGAAATATACTAGTTGTTTCCACCTAAATCCTGATCACATTGAGAATTCCTTTCTACGTAATCTGTCAGAGAATTGCTTACAATGAGCACACAAGCAAAGTGCTCAGGTTATTTCCTTAATGTAGTGCTTGCGCTGTGCAGAATACCCCCTCACCAAGAACTGTGCTGGTGACCCAGGGAAGGGAAGCCAACTTCGGCTGGAGAGAGGGAAATAGAGCTTCAGTTGAAATAAATAATTTATCAGCAAAACCTGGAAAACACCGAGAGCAAGAGGGCACTCTTAAATCATGCCAAAACATGGTGCAAACTGGGACCACTCCCAGCAAACCAACAGGTAAGATCATCCTACTTTGAAAATGGGATATAACTTAGAAAAAAAAAATGCAGATATCTAGGATCACCTAAGACTAGAGCAATAAGCACTTGCCCAAAGAAAACTCATCTCTATAATAAATTTGCTGTAACAGGCACCAGCTACCTCCAAACTGATAGAGGACACTACTTTTTAAAAAGATAATTACGATTGCCCACAATACCTGGTACCTTACAAGGACAAAGGATGAATAAGTGCTTTTGCTAGAGGTATGTGCACAGCACCGGAGAGCAGGAGGGAGCTCCTACCCAGCCTGATGTGGAAATGAAACTAGGGTAGGAAGAAGCCAGGACGAGGTGGAAGAATTTCCAGGTAAAGGGACAGGGAGCAAAGGCACTGAGGTGTCAACATAGTGCTTTTGAGGGTATCACAAGCAGCTCACTGGTCTGGTGCAAGGAAAAGCGTATCCAAGGCATGTCTGGGGCTGGCTTGCCCTCAGCACAGGTAACCTCAAAAGGCTTTAACCAGGGCTTTCCTGGTGGCACAGTGGTTGAGAGTCTGCCTGCCGATGCAGGGGACACGGGTTCGTGCCCCGGAGTGGCTGGGCCCGTGAGCCATGGCCGCTGAGCCTGCGCTCCGCAACGGGAGAGGCCACGGCAGTGAGAGGCCTGCGTACCGCAAAAAAAAAAAAAAAAAAAAAAAAAGGCTTTAACCAGCATAGCAACGTGGTCAATATTTGCTATTTAGATGAATCACTGGCAGCTGGGCACAGGATGAAATGGAGACCAGTAGGGATAGTGAGACCAGTTGAAAGCACACTAAACACTTCAGGTTGCTATAAAATTAAGGCAGAGGGGTATTCAAAACAATGTGATAGCATGATAGGTCAAAGGCAAGCTCTGGAGCACAGGCAGGGGACGGCTGGTGTTTGTACCCTACTGCAAAATTCTAAGGCTAGGATATGCCTTAACCCACATATCCAAATTCCCAAAGCATGGGAAAGATCTGGTTGGCAACAAGACTCAGGAAAGATTTTTTTTTTTATTCCAAGAACAGGTAAACCTGAACTTACTTTGCCTCTTTTAAAAAACTCCCTTTTTGGTAGTAAAAGGGAATGAAGAGGCACATAGCGATTTAAAAGAATAACAAAGAATCAAGTCAGAAGAGGTCTTATAAATGTTAGGTTGATTTATAAGAGCTGCTCTGGGCAGTTAACACAGTTTGTTTACAATGAGTAGTTATCTAACTCTGAACATACTGTATGTACATGGCAATTAGAAGTTGTCATGGTAAGAAAAAACCATAGCCTGCCTGCTGCAGCCAACACAGAAACAGCCAGAAACAGTAGGGGAGACGTAGGGACAAAGGTGGGGTTTGTTTTTATTATAAAAGAAAAAAAAAAAAAAACTCCTCAGGAATCTAAACAAAGGAAGGGAATATTTCACACTCAGAGAATAGACACCAGGACACAAAATTACAAGTATTTTGACTCCAGACCTGTCCTCATCTCCTCCAACGGCAGACATGGGAAGGAGACAGCTGAAGCAAACAAGCAATTCTGTAAAACAAAGGCTTAGAAACCCTACAAATACGATTAAAATCTAAACTTGTTTTGCTTTAAAAAAAATTTTTTTTTAATATATCAAAAGGCCTGCTTTAGTGACATGCTAGTCCCACCAGAAAATAACCCCCAACCCCCCTTGTCAGTAACATGCTCAAGTTGACCAGCCAACTCATATTTCCAAACCCCTGTGTGTACAAGTACGTGTGTGTCTTTTGAACCAAAGCCCCAGGGCTCAGGTGACTGCTGCTGCTCCCGCGGGCTGACACAGCCAACCCGTGCCAGCCTCCCCAGAAGGGTGAGCAGGGCAGAGAAGCCCTGAAGTGGTAGTGAGGGGATGAGAGCCCAGTAGCCAACTTGTCAAGCACCCCCCTCCCCCCCGCAAAAGGAGACCAGACTACTCAACTCAAATTTGGCTCCCCGTGACCAGAATGGTTTTTACTTGCTAAGGAGAAAACACACATTTATCTGCACACCCGTATATATAATTTTTTTGTTTTTACATTTAAATATAAAAATACTACTCTGCTTTGTGTTATAAATGGAGGACCAAACAACATGGAACTCTTTCTTTTAAGGTAGGGCTATCCATCCATTTATGCTGAGCTTGTCAGGGCATTCAGCCCCAGGCAAGGGAAGCACCACACTAGGAGATCTAGGGCATTTTCCTACCTGATTTCCCACCACTCCTTCTCCCCTAATTCTCACTTTTAATAGAAAGTTGGTTCTAACCTTATAAGTAATGGAATTTCTCACCAAGAAAGGGAAATCCTAACCTTACCACAGAATCAAGCCCCCTGCCCCCCACTCAGCTACCATGCAGAGAAAGTCCTCCCCCTCCCTTCACAAATACTATGCTCTCTGTCCGGATAGCTATGCCTATTGGACAAACACACCTGATTAAATGGAAGCAGTGGTTATGTTTCCCCAACCCCACCCCGACTAACGCACTAGAAAGCTTCAGTGATAGGAAAAAAAATGGTGGGGGGGTAGGTGGGTGTGAAGAGATTAAGAACTTGACCCCTCTATCCTGGCCAAAGAAAGCAAGAGTGAGGAATAAAAAAAGACGTTGACATCCTGCCCTTTGAGTTAACAGCTATTATAACAGGTGAGAGGGGCGAGAGTGGCAGCAGGATGTAGGATTAGGAGGGGTTTTGACGGCTGCAAGTCTAGTCCACTTAGTTTTTGTACTGGAAGGGCTCGTCGCCAGTTTCGTTGAGAAGACACGTGCGGATGAGGGCTTCTGTCACCGCAAAGGGGTCACAGTTGGCAGAGGGGCGACGGTCTTCAAAGTAACCCTTCTTCTCCTGGCCGACAGTCCGGGGAATGCGGATGCTAGCGCCACGGTTGGCCACACCGGCAGAGAAGTCGTTGATGTTGGAGGTTTCGTGGAATCCAGTTAGGCGCCGGGCGTTGTCCAGGCCCCCCTTGGGATCGTAGGCTCGGATGTGGTACTGGTGTCGCTTGCTTAGTTTCTCGATGGCCTCCTCAATGTACCTGGAGGAGACAGTTAAGATGAGCGTCCAACCTACCACCAGGAAACCCGCCCTTCAAGGGCAGAGGAGCAGGTGTGGATCCAAGAATGGAGTGACTCATCTACCAAGACTGTTGTCCAGGGTCTACTTCACCAAAACACGGCCCCAGGAGAACAAATTCTCCACAAGGGCAGCACTTTGCCTTGTAAGCTGTGTCTCTTAGTGCTCGGAAGAGTGCTAGACATGCAGTAGATGGCATTTGTTGAATGAAAAGATCCCAATCAAGGACTTTCTCCCACCCAGGCATTGAATTCATTCATAAGCCTGTACGGTTACTAATTTAGTTCTTACTAAAGACTTTCAAATGCATTCATCTGTGTCAACTTTCCCCTATCACCATCCTTGAATCCTACTCCTAGAGTATTTTTGGGGTACTTTTCAAATAGAAACAAAATGACAGGATCAGAAGACAATTTTTGAAGCCAAGGGCCAAGGTACGAACTGAGAAGGCGGCTGACTCATTCCCGATACATCAAACCCTTGGCAAGCATTCTTGCAAAGAGAGTGAAACAGCCCCAGCAGGAGGCGGCACTCACTTCAGACCATTCTCCTCTCGCATGGCCTTGGTGCTGAAGTTGGTGTGGCAGCCGGCACCATTCCAGTTCCCAGGAATGGGCTTAGGATCAAAGGTGGCAATCACTCCGAAGTCTTCACACACACGATGCAAGATGAAGCGGGCCACCCAGAGATGATCTCCCATGTCGATTCCTTCACAGGGCCCTATCTGGAATTCCCACTAGAGAGAACGAGAAGACTGGCCTTTAAAACCCACTGCTCACCCCAACCCGGAAGCTCTGACACGTGCACCCTTCTCACCCCTACTCCAAGCCACCTTGAGGACTTTGGGTTAAGGAGCGGGGCCCCATAGCAGCCCTTGCTAGCAAAAGTCTCCACTCGCCTCTAGGTGGGGAAGGTGACGGACTTGAGCCATTTACCTGGGCAGGCATGACCTCGGCATTTGTGCCCCCGATCTTGATGCCGGCATACAAGCAGGCCCGGTAGTGAGCCTCCACGATATCCCTGCCATAGGCTTTGTCTGCTCCCACACCACAGTAGTAGGGACCTGCAGAGGCGTCAAGATGGAAGGTCAAGAGGCAGGACATCAAGAAAATTCCTATCTATGTGAGATGCACGGCCCAAAGTCAGAAGTCAGAAAGCTCTCAACACTTGCTCTCTGGAATCACCATCCCTGCCTTCAC
This sequence comes from Aethalodelphis obliquidens, assembly GCF_003676395.1. Lineage (NCBI taxonomy): Eukaryota > Metazoa > Chordata > Mammalia > Artiodactyla > Delphinidae > Aethalodelphis > Aethalodelphis obliquidens. The sequence continues at coordinate 16,062,115 of NW_020837992.1, read as the reverse complement.
CTGGAGGTGCAGGAGTGGAGTGCAGGGGGCCCTCCTGGCCACATTCTCAGTAGGGCCAAAGGTTTTCCCGCAATGTTAATGTCTCAACATCCACGTCCGGATTTGGGTAGCACAAGGGCTCTCTCTCTTTACGGTATTATTTCAGCCAAACTCAGGGATACTCCCTTAGCTTTTTGATCCACAAGGATTCAATCCCATCTCTGGAGAGAGAGACTTTCCTTGCTAATTAAGCACTTGGGAAGGAGCAAGATTCACCCCTCACCAAGGGGACTTACCTTGGGGCCCAGGGAAGCCGTTGGAAGGCCAGCCAAAGGGATGCCCATCTGTGCCCATGAGAGTATATTCCTGCTCCATTCCAAACCAGGGGCGCTGGTTGCTCACCATGTCCATTATCCGTTTACAGGTGTGCCTTAAATTGGTCTCTAGGAAAAAGAAAGAGTCAACACACTATTAGAGACATATGGACAAATGTACTGAATCCCTGCATTGATGGGAAATACTCCTTGGACTCCAGGTACTTGAGATGTTGATTATAAGCTGAATTGACCCAGTGTTAACCTTTCTGTGCCCCCGTCGGTCGGTGTAAAAGGGGACGATAAGAGAAGCTATGATTATATATCTGCAGGGAGACTCTCAAAAGGCTTTATTTATAACTAAACTGGGTTACAACAGAGTCACATGGGAGTGGATCCAGAACAGAGCAAGTTTTCACCTTATCTGCAAGCTGGCTCCTTCCCAAATACCAAATGTCAGGCACGTAAACCCTCTATTCACAAAAGAACTGCTTCTAGCTGTCAGACTTATTCCTAGTTTCTCAAGCATTTAGAGCCAAATCTACAATTTTTATTGAGAGAATCATTTGCCTATTAAGAGCTTTACATTCCAGGTGAGCAGATAAAGTGCTAAGTTCTATAGTACTGGTTAGTACAAAAAAATAAAAATAAAATAAAATGTGACGAGCTCAACTGGGAACAATTTCTAACCCAGACCGGAACTTTATAGACTCATTATGGCTGTTTCACTATGTCCCAGGAACCATTTTAAGATCTCTACGTTACATCAAAGAAAACCCCCAACTTCGTTTTCCTAACAGCCCTGAGGTGGGTATTACAAGTCTCCATTTTCACAAATGAGAAAATGAGGCTCAGAGATGGTAGGTAGCCTGCCCAGGGTACAGCACAAGCAGCAAGGTCAGGAAACCCTGCTTGTCGACTTCAGAGCTCAGGCCCTTTACCACAATTTGATAATGCCTCTCAAAACAAAGACAAGTAAGGTCCAGAGTCACTAAGTGACTTGCCAAAAAGTCTCACTGGCTGAGTGTAGCAAGAGACTTCATGGACGTGAGACTCCAGCTGAGCTTAAAAAGGTGAATGGTGGAGAACTGGGAGCAATGGGTATGCCAGACAAAAACCAAAGGTGCAGTTACAGCAAACCTCAAGGCAAACATATGTTATCAGTGAACCAAGATGCTCTCATTTTAGTCAGTGGACAGAGAAAGAAGACAAGCTCTCTGGAATGAAAAGGCAACCAATAACATACAATTCTTCTCAATCATTTGCACATATTAACTCAATTAATCCTCTAAACAACTTTATGAGACGGATTTCATTATTTTCCCCATTTTAAAATCGGGGAAGTGAAAAGTATAGGAGAAAAGTAACTTGCCCAAGTTCATACCAAGTAAGTGGCAGATCTAGAACTCAAACCCAACATTCTAACTTCAGAATCCATGTTCTTAAAATCTACAGGCAGGAGGACTGTGACATGCGGCACTCCCCCAGCAGATTTAGAAGAATCCAATGTCGTTTTATGGAACCAACAATGGGAGGATGGACCATACAACCTCTCTGAACAAGGAAGTTCAGGATGGAGAGGTCCATGTCCAATCCTTCAGACTTCTAAGACAGTTCTGAGGTAAGCTCGTCTTTCCAATACCGATTTTGGAATATCCTCTCCCGCCCACCTTTACAATTCATGGACTGGGGTGGGGTATCCATACCTATCCTATACACACCTGCAGGCTTTCGGTTGTACTTGAAGACTTCACAGAACACCAGCTTGTTGGGGTCCTTGCGGAAAGGGTCCCGAAACATGGCAGCAGGGACGAGATACATGTCACTGTTGGAGCCTTCGGATTGAAAAGTACTAGAGCCATCAAAATTCCACTCCGGCAACTCTGGGGTAAAAAAGAGAGGGGAAAATTATAGTTAAAATGCACAGGAACTTTTCAGATCTTCAAAAGATCTGTACTCTCTTGTCCAGAAAGCCAGTGAGGCATGCATGACTGCCACTATTAACACACAAACCCTGATGTTTGCAGGTAGCCCTACAGTCCTTCCTATCTGAGTTCCAAGTAAGACCACTGCATCACTTTCCTAAAAGAAGTAACAGTCACAAGAACAACCTAAGAATGACGTTTCCTCTGTAAATAAGTCTACTGGACACCAAGGAGACAAACTGGATATCACCAGTCAGTCAGTCAGTCCTCATTTAAAGTATTGAAATAGGAGAAATAAAGATTCTCTGAGAGCCAACTGTGTTGCTTCTTTCTCTAATTCCTCCCCCCGCTGTGTGACGGACTGTCCTAGTTCAAGTGGTGTCCTTATTTTAACAGATGAGGAAACAGACACTAGCCGGATGACTTATTCAATGGTGCTCCCATGTCACGTATCCACACTATGTTTTAAAGGCCAGTTCCTTCATCACTCCAGGTGACTATGAGTTCTCCCAAGGCAGAGACCAGACTCTCATCTTGTATTCCCAGGGCCTATCCAACACCTGCCACATAGCAGGTGCACAGTATATGCTTTATATTATAGTCATTCATTCATTTGCTCAAATGTGAACATTATCAGAAGAGTAACCTAACCTAAAAGCAGGTAAAAGATGATGGACCACGGTCCCTTTCCAGAAGGAGAGTGGCTATGGTTTGTTCTAGACCAAAAGAATGAAGTTGTCACAACTCATATAATAGCTCCTGTAGGATAAGCAATCAGCCAGTTTAAGAATTTCCAGAAGTGGCATCAACTAAAAACTAATGATGGCTGGTCCTAGAGACCACTTTAGGGTGTTTGTTTTGCATGTAGAACCTCAGTGACACATGAGTCTGAAACAGCATTCAAAGAGTTTGTAAAGTAGATGGCACAGTCAGGTTACAGCGGTGGTTTTCAAACTGGGTTCCTGGCGGTACCTTAGGGCCAATTAAGTAGGACTGCCCAAGTAAACAAAGTTTCCAACCCCTCTTGCCCCCAGACTTTGTCTCTTTTCCTTCAATATACTGGCTTACACGCAAGATTTCATTTAAATGAAGGGGTCCATTGCTGTTATGCTCGGAGGCAGTGTAGGAGCTTAATGTTGGTTGAATGAAGTCTGAAAAGTCCCGCCTTCGAAAAGCATCACAAACAGAGGCCAAATCTAGTGGCTTGGTCTCAGGCTGCCGCCCACCCTCACGCTGCTCCCAGCCAGCTCAGTCTCTCACCTTCTATACACTTGGGCTCACAGTCCAGGGTCCGGGTCTTGCAGCGCAGTCCTTCTCCAGTACCATCAATCCAGATATACATAGCTTGGACTTTCTCACCCTGAGGCAGGGACATGTACACCTGCTTGATGCCTTTGTTCAAGTGGGAGCTCGCCGAGGTGGCCATGGTGGAAGGTGTTCTGGAGAGAGACAAAATAAAATAAGAACACCAACTCCAAACAGATCCTCTGACGCAATAAGGACAACTAAATCGAGAAGCAGCGGGAGTGGTGGCCCCTCCCTATCTAACTTGCTTTCAGGGAGATTAAACTTTTATACTAGACAAAAGTCTCCTTATAAGCTTCCTCAAGCCAGAATCTAAACTTGTGAGCACTAAGCTCTACTTTTTGCAGTTTATCAGAGGTAGAGGAATTGTTTCATTTTTCACACTAAGATACTAGAGGGAGAAAAAAACCCCAAAACACAATGAATATACAAAAGTTCTGAAACAGAAAGTCTGCCGAACAGACATCGTCTCCAAGTAAAATCCAGCCACAGAAAGGCTTGGCTGCTATGATCTCTGGGTTAAGTCTTCCCTTTTCCTTACACCCCAGAGGATATCTCAGTAAAGAGTGCTTTTGAAGATTCCTCCACCCTTCCAAAAAATAAACACCCCCCCCCCATTTAGTTGGTAGGATGAAACAAGGGGGCTAGCTAGAAGATTTAAGAGACTGGTGGCTTCCTAGAAGAACAGCAGTTATTACAATTACCAAGATGTAAAAATAGCCAATCCGAGTTGGATTCTAAGATACACGATGGCATAATTTGCATCAGTCTGAGGCAAAGTTCTCACTTCAGACAGGAGATTTAAGTTTGACCAGATTCCACCAGAGAGCTTTTCAAGTAATTAAGAAATTCCCACTTCTAAATCAAAAAGCTCTGGGGTTTCAAAAGCTGAGGCATGCTAAAAACTGCGAGGCTCCACCGCAAAACCCCTGAAAGAAGAGACACTGAAGCCACAAAACCAAACCTCAACATTAAGAGGAAACGTTCCACCCCTCCCTCTGCTGTCGACAGCCCAGGGTGGCTGGAAAGGGAACACACTGTTCTCCTCCAATGACTTGGGTAACTTTCTGAAGTACAGTGGCAAAGTTTCTATGGGCAACCGTCCATGTTTGCCCAGCTGAAAACATAACTGCTTCTCCCTCCAACAGCCTCACCCTTCTCCCCCCACCCCCACCCCGAAAGCGGAGAAGCTGTCTGTCAAGCAGTGTTAGCAGACAACCACTACCTTTGCCTACTCCTGTAGAAGACTTGGTCAGTCAAATCCCACCCCCGACGCCCATCCTGCCTTTAAAAGCCAGAGGGAGCAATCCCTGACCCTTTCAGCTCCCACTAAAAGCTATAACCCGGTCTCTGGCTTTCGTCCCCAACCTGTTACACCTCCAATTTCAAACCACTCTGTCTCCCTTTAAGCCTCGGATCCTGCTCTTTTTGGTGACGAGTTGCAATGCCAACAGCCTAGTCTACTATATCAACTGGTGCCGCCGAGGTGCCAAGATTACGTGGTGGGTGCTGGGAGGGATGGGATTCTGCAGTTTTTAGCTGTTTCTGCAGCTGCAGTGGGAGCCGGGGTCCTCATCCCTGCTCCTCACTCACCCCAGCCACATAAGGTCAACGGTATCGATGCCCTCCTTAGCCTTTCTCCTTTCCGAGTGGCGTTCGCGCCTCTCGTGGGTCTCCGGCTCTCGCTGGTCCAGGCACCGGAGGTTTCTGGGCGAGGGAGACGGAGAGGGAGAGGGAGTTGGAGAGCGGTAGGGATCGGACCGGGACGAGCTGGAATGCGAAGGCTGGTAGGTCAACGTCTCGATCTTGACTCGCAGTTTCTCTCTGGCGTTCACTGAGTAGGCGACGAAGCCGAAGCAGTTGGAGGGGGACCCCGAGGACCGAGACTCCAGGTCGTCACCTTCGTTCATGGTCTTCTTCACGGATTTGCGGTCAGGGGAGGATCCCCGCTTCCCGCCCCCGGGGTGGTTGGGATAATCCACTTTGAGAGCAGCCCTTTCCCACAGAAAGGTCCCGAAAGTCGGCGCCCCGCCCCTTGGGCCCCCGTCTGGATCTCAGGGCCTAGCCGAGGGGGGCCATCCCTCTCCAAGAACAGGGCTAGGAGGGGCGGGGGATGGGGACATCCGCCAGAGGGACAGCGTGCCGCTGCTGCCCCTGTCCGGCCGGCCAGTCCTCTCCACCCGCCGCGCCCGCCGGCCATGCCGCATCCCGGGCTCCCCATTGTTCAGTCACAGGGGTAGGCCCCCGGGAGCCCGCGGCGGGAGCGGGCCGCAACACAGACGCTCACTGCCCCTCGCCTCCGCGCAGGCGGCTAACCGCGACGACCGCCCCAGGGCCCGCCTCCGCGGAGGAAGAGAGCGAGGCTCCAGCAGGGGACCACTCCATCCACCACGCACACCACATGGCCGAGCCGGGGGCGCCGGGCCCGGGCAGTGCCTCCACAGCTCGCCCTGCCGAGCGACATCCAGGGGCGGCGCTTGGGGCTGCATGCAGCTGAAGGAAGATCAAAACAACTCCCCGCCCTTCTCGAAGCCCTGGCGACTCGCGCGCCCCGCCATCGCCGACCCAGACCCTCCGGGAGGCACGGGCGGCGGAAGCAAGCGGGAGGGCCCGCAGGCCGGGGCGCAGAGTAGAGGCTGGAGGTGGGAAGGGGCCGAACCGAGCTCAGCCGATCGGTCAGAGCGCGGCGGCTCGCGACACTTCCGAGCCCCCCGGGCCGGCCAGGCGCTTACCTGGGCGGCGAGCAGGCGGCAGGGTGGGCAGGCCGCGAGAGCGAGGTGCGGAGAGGAGAGGCGAGGAGGCCGGAAGAACTGCTTACACAGCCGGCTCTTCTCCCATTCTCGGCTCTGCAAGGCCGTCTGCGGCCCCGCACGCTTTATCTGCAGCCGGGGCCGCCCCCGGCGTCCTGATTGGCTCCCAGAGGCCCGGAGCCCGGGCGGATCAGCTGATGCGCGTCCCGGCAACTCGGCCATTGGGCGAGCCGCCGAGCGGGCGCCGCCGGGGTGGGGGCGAGCCGGCCCGGGAAAGAAAGAAAGGGAAAGGGCGGTGGGGGAAGGGGGTGTGGGGGAGGGGAGCGAGGAAGGGCGGGGCGGCGGCGGCGGCGGCGGCGGAGGGCCCAGTGCCTGCCGGGAAGGACCCCGCCGGCCCGGGCTGCCGCGCAGCGACGCGGCGCCCCCGCCCGCCCGGCCTGGGGCCGGCCCCGCAGCCAAGTATTGCATTCAGGTCGGATATTTTGCGGGAGAGTTCTCTCTTTCACTAGGTCACACTGCACGCCCCAGAGCTCCCAGAGGAAATTCTGACCCACGGGCACCCACTTTTGCCTTTTGTTGTTAGAGAACCCCCGGCCCCCTTTCCCGGCCCTCGGGTCAAGTTTGTGAGGGAGCTCGCGGGGTGGGGGAAGCCCTGGGCTCGCCGCAGCCGTGGCCAGGCGTCGGAGGGGGCGGCGCAGACGGGGCTGCCGCAGGTCTCTCGGCGGGTTTGGGGATGTGAACAGAAGTCTAGGATCTCACATTGGTAGTGAAAGTGCTGTGTTTTGTCTCATTCCATAGAAGGGATCCTGGCGGGCGGAGACACAAGTCGGGAGACCTGATTCTGCCTCTGCCACACCTGAGGCAATTCTCGCAGCCTCTGGGCCCAAGTTCCCTCATCTATAAATAAAGCGGAACTTCCCTGGTGGTGCAGTGGTTAAGAATCCGCCTACCAATGCAGGGGACACAGGTTCGAGCCCTGGTCCGGGAAGATACCACATGCCGCGGAGCAACTAAGCCCATGCGCCACAACTACTGAGCCTGCGCTCCAGAGCCCGTGAGCCACAACTACTGAGCCCGCACCCTACAGCCCACGAGCCACAACTACTGAGCCCGTGAGCCACAACTACTGAACACCACACGCCTAGAGCCCGTGCTCTGCAATAAGAGAAGCCACTGCAATGAGAAGCCCGCGCACCGCAACAAAGAGTAGCACCCGCTCGCTGCAACTAGAGAAAGCCCGTGCGCAGCAGCAAAGACCCAACGCAGCCGAAAATAAATAAAATAAAATTAATTAATTAAAAAAATAAAATAAATAGAGTGGTTCAAGAAAGGACCTTAAGAGTCACCCATCAGATTTGAAATTCTGTTCAGTAAAGCGGTTCAAGAAAGGACCTTAAGAGTCGCCCATCAGATTTGAAATTCTGTGTGCAAACTGTTTCCCGAGGACAGCTGAAAGGAAGGTGAAGTCTTGGCATCTCCTCTTCGAAGCTCAGGGTATGTCAAAAATTTAGAATTCCTGAAACGAATTCTGTCTGTTTTTGTTTGTCAAGTAATTTATTGCACGTTTTTGTAATATGGAAAATGAGAATCAGTACCCCTTCCTCCTCTCTCCTTATAGCCTTACTATGATAGTTGAGAAAACGTGTATGTGTATGTGAACACAGTCTTGAAGTGGATGCTTGTCAACAGATACACAATAACTATATATATATATGTATACAACACATACACAACACACACGTGAATGTAATGTTTTCATTTCTACCAGTGCTATTACTTGATCATACTATTTTTATTGCCTGAATCCATCTGATGGTGTCTAGTCTTTATTGCATCTTTCAAGAGCCCCAGTATTTGAGACTTCGAGGTTTTCTGTTTGAAGACTAAGAAGTCATGTTTCCAGGGCCTTTGGAAGAGGAAGGGAAGAAGTTTGCACTTCTGGTTATTTTTTGTACCACAAATATGGAAAAGAAATGTTGCCTGTGACCACACACACATAACTTGGCTTCTTTGGTCAACATCCCTTCCCTGTGAGAGTGTGTCTAACACTGTAGTGATTTAAAATGAGAGATGCAAGATTCATCTCCAACAGGGGCTTTTGGTATGTTTCAGACAGGTAACATTGTGGACCAGGTAAGTCGCCTTGCAAGTGTAAGGGATTCCATCCTTTATGTGATCCTTCGATATGATGGTTAAAAGCTGGGCTTCAGTTCAGGCAACGCAGGTTCAGATCTGGGCTTTACTTCTTACCAGCTTTGTGTTGGGGTAGGTACTTAGCCCTAGAACCTCAGATTCCTTGCCTCCAAAATAAGAATAACGTCTACCTTGTATATTGTAAGGATTAATTGTGATGGCACATGCATATAGTAAATTTTTAGAAAAAAGCAATAATAATTATTATAGGCCAAGATAATCTGATGGGATTGGATTCTTTCTTTCCCCACCACAACCTGTGAAGTACAACTTCCTAACTTCGTGTAATGCTCTACCGTTGGTTTTATGAGAGTGGGCTTAGACCTGGTAGCAAACTGAGATGTCTTCATTCCATTTCTTTCTGTGAGGTCTTGAGTTTAAATTGTTGAGGAGGGGGCGTGAGGGAGGGGAAGAGTCATGTTCTTGTTTTAGAAAATGTTAATTTCCAGTTGCCAAACTGCCAGAAGTGAACCAGAGCTTTTTACTGTACTCGTCACCACCAGCACCCGAGGCGGGGATGGCACACAGAATAGAAAATGGAAAAGTAGGAAGCATGTGCAGTTCTTCAAGCTTCTAGTCTGTGGGTGCCTGCCGCCCTTGCTGGTGTCTTAACCTCCCTGAGCAGCTTATTCATCTTAGTGTCCCCCAGGAGTGTCCAGGGTGAGTGGTCAATAACCGATGTTTGTTGACCACACAGAAATGACAGCGGCACCATCAAGAGCACATGTGCTTTGAGCTGCTTTTCCAAGAATGGAAATGGATTTGCTTTGATCCATTCACGTGACGGGGCATACTTTGTGAGGGTTAGGAAGGTAATACATGACTACTGAGTTTTTCAGGCAGAACAAGAGGCCTTGTCCCCCTTAGTCAGCACCATACTTACTTAACCCAACCGATTTAGGGCCCAAATGAGCCCAATGATTGTTCAGGGAACCTTAAAAGAGTATGAGGGAAGAAAAAGCAGAAGAAAGTCCTTAAACTAACTGGTTCGTCCCCAGAAACCCAGACTGTACTTTTAGAGAAGTTAGAAGTAGAATGGACTGTTTGATCCTGTTTGACTTTGCTGTGTCTGCTGCCCTTTGTTCTCTTTCTCCTTCTTCCCTAAATTGCTACCCACCCACATTCTCCACTCGCTCCCTAAAAAGCATTAGAGCATTTGAACGGATGAACTCTTCTGTCTCCTGGTACACCCAGTATCAAAGCACACAGGGGATTCTGTTACGTGTGCTTTGAAGTCAGGTTTTTCTCTCTTAGAATAGAGCAGCTGTGTCCAAGGGGTGGGTGGAGTGGGAGAGAAATATCACAGGTAAAAATTTGGTTCCAAATCTGCAGAAATGACTGGGGACTGAAAAAAAGCATTTCTTCAGTGTTGTTCTGCTGCTTGAAATAAAGGCCTTGTCTTGGCTGGGCTTTACCTGTGAATTCTCTCAATTTCTTTCACTCTCTTTTAAAGGACCCATTCTCACTCTGCAGGTCGTAAGCCCTTAATCTAGTGATCTGAGCGTGCCTTCCCAAGGCCTGTGTGGTTGGTTGCCTTGCACTCATTGGAGACAAGATTTGGGGTAAGGCTCAAACGTACTCAAACCTTCAACCAGAACATGTAGTTTGGGAAATGGAGTTTTTCCAACATTTGAATGATTTCAGTAGGCATTGAACAAAACCCTTAACTTAGGCGAAAGAGACATAGCTGAGACTCAGGCTTGAGGAACACCCTGGAAACCCAACCCAGAATTATAAATTTTTTTTTTCAATAAACCAACGCCAGTTCTTTCCAAAAGAATAGACCATTGTATATCTTAAAGCAAAACAAAAATAAAACAAAAGAAAAAGAAACAGCCTTGGAAGTTGATGTCATTACTCTTAAAGCACATTTTGGGGAAAAGCTGCAATTGACCAAGCCTTCAAATTTCACAGTACACAATTAAAGAAGGAAAGACCAGGTTTTACGTCAATTTGGTATCTAACACTGAACCCAGAGGAATTGTTCTTTATCTCTTTTCTGATTGTTTGATATTCTTAAGCTCAGGTTAGGAAATTAGAAATTCAAGTCTCAGCTTTTTTTTTTTTTTTTTTTTTTTTGTCTGATTTGAGTTTTGTTGAAGGCCCCTTAACCATTCAAATATAGAGAACACTTCGTGTCCCAGCCTACACCTTATGACTGAAGGTTTGGGTCTGAGCCCTACCCCAAATCTTGTCTCTCACAGGAAACTGCTTGGAGAGTTGGGAGGAATTAAGTTCATCTTAGCTAACGACATGGTAAAATAAGTGCTACTGAGAAAATTACAGCTGTATAATTCTAGAATGAACCTTCAAATCATTCTAGCTGACCAGTGAGGAAGCTGAGGACGTGCTCACTTGCAGTAGCTAGCTGGATTCACCTTAGTGCAGCATTTCACAGGCTAATATGCTTCCAAGGTGCAATTCCCTTGAGAGCCTTTTTCTGTTGCCCTTCCTTCAGCCTTCTCCGGCTGTGGGTGATGCATTCCTGGGCCACCACCTCTAAACTCCGAAATCCCTACTGTACCCACTAAGGAAAGTACCCAGTCCAGGAACCAACTAGTTTACCTCTGAATCCTGCATAGTGGCTTACCCAGTACCTTACATACAATGGACATTCAATATATTCTTTGTGAATAACTAGATTACCAGGGGAAAAATTGCTGTATGACAGGTTCTTTTTAAAGGAATCTTTGGAGATCATTTTGTGTATTTAATAATCTGTTTCGTTGTTTTGTGAATGTGGGATCTTCACAGATAAATTTTCTTCCTATTCTCAAGGTATGTATGGATTTATCTTTGTTCTCTAGATTGATTGGAACATTATTGAAGCTTATTTAGAAGTTTAGGAAATTTAGCATTGTGGTCAAAAACTGACTAGGATCAGAGTGTGTCCTTGAGTTGGTACTTTTCCCAAAGATACCCTCAACTGGATCCACAGCTCATCCTCCCTCACTCCTATCCCATTAGTTGATTTGAATCCTTATTTATTTCACATTTCCACGCCAAATATTAGCGGGAAGCAAACAGCGCTTGGGTACATTTTCTGGATATTTGGACAATACGTAAACTTGGCTCTATATTTTTCCTGACCTCCTTTCCCCTCCCCCCACTTTTTTTGAACCGGTTCTTAGGAGACTTTTTACTGGGTTGGAGAGTTAGAGGCTTGGCTGGGGTGATGTGAATATAGTGCCCTCTGGTGGAATTTTGTGAGAATTGCAAATTTCTCCCCCCAACCTTAAGAGTGTTTGAGAAGTCTTTTCTTAGCTGGCCTTCAAGGGGAGGGCTTCTCTGTTACATCTCAAATACTATAGTAAATTAATAGCATGCAAGTTTATTACCTACACTGGATATTTTAGAGATATTGTGTGGGGGATATCAATTGATTACTTGAGGTTTGTTTATCATTATAAAATTAGGCCTCAAATGACTAGAAATGGGCAGCTGGCAGCACCTGTGCTTTTTCATCATCTGACATCAGTGTGTATGAGAGGTAGACAAAAAAGGAGTTCCCCCAACAAAGGTAATTGGAAAGAGTCTAGGAACCAAGAATTAAGGGAAAATAGCAGGGATCAGAAAACTTGGTCACAACAGTTGTTATCCTCAGCCCTCACTAGGATCTGAGCCCAGACATTTAAGACCCAGCTAGAGGTTGAGAGACTGCCAGACTCTGACTGATCCACTTCCTGCAGCAATTTGTAGAGGGGTCCCACGGTGGTCGTGTAACATGGAGCTTCTCTGGACCCTGTTAGCTTCCAGCTGGGACGGTAACAACAATGCCAAAAGGAAGAGACGCCATAGATTCCCAACAGGCACAAAGCATCGATCATCACATGCCAGCAGAAGAAGGTGGTGACAAACGTGATATCAATGATGTCATCATCCTGCTCCGGGTAGCCGGTGACTGGTTTGTACAGAATGAAGCCGGCCTGTACCAGCCAGGAGCCCAGGATCTGAAACAGAAAGGTCCCGATCACTGAGAGTTGAAACGTGTCGGGAACCCACAGCTGTACGGTCAACACCAGCATCAGCAACAACACCACCAAGATGAGCAGAGAGTGAACCTGCAGCTCCACCCCTGCTGAGTCCTGAACATGTGACACCAGCAACAGCAGGAGCACATAGAAAGTCAGCACCAAGGTCCCTTCTTCTGGGGGCACACAGTGCTGAGGCAGCAAGTTCTTGCTCACGACCTCTACACAGCCGTTGAGGGTGAGAAGGATGTACATGGTGACGTGCTGCCACTCTTTGGCGTACATAACTGTCAGGGGCAGCTCCCTGTTCATCAGTATCAGCCCTCTCTTCACGCAGCTTATCTCATACACTAACAAGCCAGAGCCAGCCAGCGTCTTCAGCAAACCTCCGTAGGATATTTTCCACAGCCTGGCCCATCTCCCCTTATTCCTGGGAGGTGATGAAGGATACAGGAAAGAGTCACTGAATATCACAGCTTTGGAGACCACTACTGCTTGATACAGCCCATATGAGAGTAGAAACAGCCCTGGGTACGCATGACCGATAAAGGTTCCCATTGAACTAGAAATCCCTCTAAAGAAGGTGAGAAGAGTAAAACCAAGGCACGTCCACACCTTCTGGGGCCACTTCAAGATCTGGACTCTGCAAAGAATTGCCTTCCACCAACTTTTATCATTTCGCCCCACCCACTGCTCCCCCACAGAGAGGAAATGCTTCTTGAAACAAGCCTATGACTTTGGTGGTGTAAAGCCTCATTGCTCCATTCCATTCTGGGACGTTGGGGACTAACTGGCTTCTGCCAAAGAAGACAGCTGGTGAATGTGCCTTTAGGGGCTCCCCTCTAGGGCCCTTGGGGCGCTTCTGGTCATACTTGTCCCTTTCTCCTATGGCTTCCTTCCCCTGGTACTGCCCAGCACTCAGAGAAGGGCACAGAAGCATGGGATGGGATTAGGGGTTGCCATGGTCTCCAGAGGAAGCCTGGGCACTCACAAATCCTCAGGTTTCCTTTGGTATCTCTCAGACATAACTTTGGCCTGATTACAAAGTTTTCTTTCTGGACACATATATTTAAAAACATTTGGATATATGAGCATGTTTCGTACCTATCTGGCTTTTCTTCTTTTATAGACATGTTCTGAGGATCACCAAGAAAGGTCCCTTCCTCTCCTCCCCTTATCTTTTCACCTCCCCACCTTTGTCTCCCCACTTCAGCATTTCTACTGGCCAGTAAATGGATCTGAAAAGCTAACTTTGATACTGATTTCAGGAACAGTGGGTATTTTGTACTGTGTCAACCTAACCAAGCTTGAGCCATGTTTCCTAGAGTTACCTTCCCTCTATGATTCCAGATTGAGTTGGCTGCAAGAGAAGTTTACAAGAGAACCTAAAGATGGAAATGAAGCAACCTAAGACACTCTGAAGGTGTAGGGTACCAGGCGCCACTGCAGTTCACGTATTCAGTTACTGATCTGCTGGCTCAACTCCTTGGCATGGACCGCCAGGCCTACAGCTCCCTCAGCTTCTCTTTGTGCAAAGGGCACGAGCTGCTTCTGCAGGCCACCTGCCACTGAAGTATGAGGTGATGAGGGGAAGACAGAGGCTTCAGTCTATCTTCATAAGCTGCAGTTTGTCCTTGCTCTTCCCCAACTTCATGTAATGTACTTCTTCCTGACTGCTGCCAATTTGAGCTGAAATGGCCTCCACCCCATCACACAGAGAGGCAAGAGCCTTCCATAGACTTCCTCACTACAAATGTGTAAGGTCTAATATCCATAAGAAATCCATATTCCCATGATCTATCCCTAACTGATGCAAGGCATTAAGGTGTAATCCCTAAAATGTAGATACCATTGAGAGGAGTGACTCCAGTGTGCTAGTGTTGGCCATTTGGATTTTAATGTGAATTAGCCCATCAGCTTCATTTATCTATGACTCTGCTAGTGTCTAATGCACCTCAGAGGACAGAGTCCTAGGTATTGGGTAACAGCCAGCTGAGTATAAGGCAGAGAGGATGGTGAAGAACAAAGTACAGATAATGTGAAGCTCATAGTGGTTCTGGGTTTACTGTGGAAGGTACATGGAATAGGAATTTCTCTGGGGGTGATAATAATGCTGAAGGGAGAAGTTCACTGCTCAACGTGAATGGTACTGACATCACAGTCTTCTGCATAATCATCTGTCCTTATGGTACAAGTAATGCTGTGGGGCAGAGAGGCAGCACCTGTATGATGACAGTGCCCCTAGTGAAGAGGAGGAGAACTTACACACAGGTCACAGCACTGCCTCTGAGACTTCACTCCTACCCAACTACCTACACTTCCACAAGTCCACTTAATTCCAGAAAAAGTTAAATCTTTCTGCCCTTGAGGATGACAGTAATTCAGATTTCTTCTTGCTATTTAGAGGTTTGGTGGGGCTAGGGATTTGAGTGTGAAGGGAAATTAGAAAAGCGAAACTTAATTCAGCTTTCTGGGGGAATTTTCTAACTTTAAATTTTAAAGTTAAGTATTTTTATTCAATTAATATACAGTCATTATAGAAAAGTCAGATAAAATGCATCAGCAAAAAGAAGAACGTTACAAATCATCTAATTTCACAATCTGGAGGTGACCATTGTTACCACTGAGGTGTAGAAACACAGTTCTAAGAAAGCAGCATGAAGAATGGAAAATGCATCGATGGAAGTCAGAAATCTGCCTTCTCACTCCAGTTCCCCTTGATTTGCTGCATGTCATCCCCCTCATCTAAAAAAACTGAGTGTTCAACTTAACTTTCTATTGAAGTGAAAATAAAAGGGCATGAATATGGTTGCACAGAAGTGAACATGTTTATCTTTTGTCTTCTCCCTTTTGGTGAATTACCAAAACACTGGGAGAGCTCTGTAGTGCTCAGTGCTCAGAGGTAGGAGATTCAAAGGGAAAATCTGAGTGACGCTTCTGAAGTCGTCAGGAGGAGAGAACCCGAGGGATTCTCTTAGGTTCTTGGATTTGCTCTGGGAGAGGCCCAGGGTCCATCGCTCCTCTATGTATCAGCAGGACCGGGACAGGAAGCATGTGGTTACAGGCCTCAAGAGGAGCCACATTTGATCGCTTTTAATGTTGCTTCTAGTACTTCGAGGCTGTGGTCCTAGTAAGGTGGGTGCAGCAGAGCTTTCTCCAGCTCCTATCCTCCTCTCCCCAGTTGTTCCTGCAGCTGTGAGTGAGTGGTCAGAAGAGGAGAGAGAACAGCAGCACTGACCCCAGAGCAATGTGAGGTTGAAAGTGGAACATATGAGGACAGGGGGCCCCACTTCAGGTCCCGTCCGGGTTGCTCAGGCCCCACCTTGGCCAGGCACCAGGGCTGCATGTTGTTCATTAAAACGTGAACATCCTGAGCACAACTTTGAAGATAGGAATCACCCATCCCAAACCAGACACTCACTGCCCACAGATAGCCAAGAAGGAAGCGAAGGGTGGTGAATGATTAGCAGAGCTGGCAGACAGCTCCAGAGTCTGTGGACACCAAGTACCTGGAAAGAGTTTCCCAAGACAAACTCAGCTTGACCACAGGAGCCCACGGAGGTCCTTCATCGCCTGGCTGCTCCATGGCGAGACTCCCCCTCAGACCTGTCCCCCCCCCTCCATGTTCTTGAGGGGCCCCAGGCACAGCCACTGCCACTTGTCTGGCATGAAATGCCAGGATGAGCCAGAATGCCTTCAGGAATTCAGTACCTATGAATTTACTAACTGCTGTGGATTCTGCTGAGTACAGCAGGCATATAAAAAAGTATATGATGTAGTTCTTATCCACAAAGGGCTTACAATTTGAAGGCACACATCTCTACACACACTCAAACACACATACACAAGCACACAACATATAGAGAACTATTTAGACTACCTTGGTTCCATAGAAATCAAATGTCATGTATGTAATTTTTAATTTTCTAAAGCATTTGATAAAATTCAACATCCATTCATGATGCAAACTCTTACCAAAGTGGGCACAGAGGGAACATATCTCAACGTAATAAAATACGTTTATGACAAACCCATGGCCAGCCTAATACTCAATGTTGAAAAGCTGAAAGCCTTCCCACTAAAATCTGGAAGGAGGTAAAGATGCCCACTCTCACCACTTCTATTCAACATAGTATTGGTAGTCCTAGTCACGGTAATCAGACAAGAAAAAGAAATAAAAGTTATCCAAATTGGAAGAGAAAAAGTAAAATTGTCACTATATGTAAATGACATGATAGTATATATAGAAAACCCTAAAGACTCCACACAAAAACTACTAGAACTAATAAATGAATTCAGCAAGATAACAGGATACAAGATTAACATGCAGAAATCTGTTGCATTTCTTTACACTAATAATGGAATATCAGAAAGAGAAAGTAAAAAAAAAAAAAATCCCTTTCAAAATCTCATCAAAAAAAAAAATACTTAGGAATAAACCTGACCAAGGAGGTGAAAGACCTATGTGCTGAGAACTATAAAACAATGATAAAGGAAACTGAAGATGACACAAATAAATGGAAAGATATCCTATGCTCTTGGACTGGAACATTTCATATTGTTAAAAAGACCATACTACCCAAAGCAATCTACAGGTTTAATGTGATCCTTATCAAATTACCCATGACATTTTTCACAGAATTAGAACGAGTAATCCTAAAATTTATATGGAAGCATAAAAGATCCAGAATTGCCAAGGAAATCCTGAGGAAAAAGAACAAAGCTGGAGACATAACCCTCCCAGACTTCAGACAAAACTACAGAGCTACAGCAATCAAAACACTGTGGTATTGGCACAGAAAACAGACATATGGATCAATGGATAAGACAGAGAGCCCAACACACCTATGATCAATTAATCTTCAACAAACGAGGCAAGAATATGCAATGGAGAAAAGACAGTCTCTTCAGCAAGTGGGGAAAACCTGGACAGCCACATGTAAATCAATGAAGTGAGAACACTCCCTCACAACATACACAAAAATAAACTCAAAATGGCTTTAGACTTAGATATAAGACATGATACTGTAAAACTCCTAGAAGAGAACATAGGCAAAACATTCTCTGACATAAATCATAGTAAAGTTTTCTTAGGTCAGTCTCCCATGGCAACAGAAGTGAAAGCAAAAATAAACAAATGGGACCTAATCGAACTTATAAGCCTTTGCACAGCAAAGGAAACCATAAACGAAACAAAAAGATAACCTGTGGACTGGGAAAAAATATTTGCAAATGTGTCGAACAACAAGGGCTTAATTTCCAAAATATACAAACAGTTCATACAATTCAATAGCAAAAGAACAAACAACCCAATCAAAAAATGGACATTTCACCAAAAGAAGACATGCAGATGGCCAATAGGTATATGAAAAGATGCTCAACATTGCTAATTATTAGAGAAATGCAAATTGAAACTACAGTGAAGTATCACCTCACACGGTCAGAATAGCCATCATTAAAAAGTCTACAAATAACAAATGCTGGAGAGGGTGTAGAGAAAAGGGAACCTTCCTTTGCTGTTGGTGAGAATGTAAATTGGTACACCTACTATGAAAAACAGTATGGAGGTTCCTTAAAAAGCTAAAAATAGAGCTGCCATATGATCCAGCAACCCCACTCCTGGGCATATAGAAAACTATAATTTCAAAAGATACATGCACCCCAACGTTCATAGCAGCACTATTTACAATAGCCAAGACAGTGAAGCAACTTAAATGTCCATTGACAGATGAATTGATAAAGAAGATGTAGGGTGTGTGTGTGTGTGTATGTGTGTGTGTGTATGTATATGTATGTATATACATATATATATACACACATACATATACATACACAATGGAATATTACTCAGCCACAAAAAGAATGAAATAATGCCATTTGCAGCAACATGGATGAACCTAGAGACTATCATGTTAAATGAAGTAAATCAGAAAGAGAACGACAAATACCATATGGTATCACTTATATGTGGAATCTGAAATATGATAAAAATGCACTTATTTACAAAGCAGAAACAGACTCAGAGACATGGAAAACAAAGTTACGTTTACCAAAGGGGAAAGGAGGTGGAGAAGGGATGAATTAGGAGTTTGGGTTTAGCAGATACAAACTATATAAAATAGATAAACAACAAACTCGTACTGTATAGCTCAGGGAACTATATTCAATATCCTGTAATAAACTGTAATGGAAAAGAATATGAAAAAGAACATATATATAATATATATATAACTGAATTGATCTGCTGTACACCAGAAACTAACACAACATTATAACTCAACTATACTTCGATAAAGAATTAAAAAGCAAAAACAAATTTTCTAACAGCAACATTAAAAACATAAAAAGATGAAATTAATTTTAATGAGATATTTAACTCAATATGCCTACATATCATTTCAATATGTAATTAATATAAAAGTTATAAATGAAGTATTTTTTTTTTATAAATGAAGTACTTTAGATTCCATCTTTCATACTAAGTCTACAAACTACAATGTTTTGTGGTTTTTTTTGACCGTGCGTCAGGACTTGTGGGGTCTTAGTTCCGCGACCAGAGATTGAACCCGGGCCCACCGCAGTGAAAGCACCGAGTCTTAACCACTGTACTGCCAGGGAAGTCCCACCAGCATTATGTTTAACATGTACAGTGCATCTCATTTCAGAAGAGCCATATTACATGCTCAATAGCTACATGTGGTTAGTGGCTGCTATATTGATATACACAGATTTAGACAGTATAGAATGACATGTTGAGTGAATTTTAGTTTTAGTGAAAGGAACAGTTCATGGTGGAGGTAGAGGTTTCTTCAGAAATGGCATCTAGACAGCTAAACTATAAACTTAATGGTTGTAGGCTTTTAGTATGGTGCTTTCCAAAAGCATCTTTTAATTTACTTCCTTTCTGTTTGGGAGGGGCACCATTATCATCATCATCATCAAAAAATGATTACAACTCACCTTGTTGCTAGGCAGAAATACACCCCAGGAAGGGAGAAAGCCAGAGGTAGGTGCTTGAGCAGAACTACACAGGGAGTGGGTCCATGGAATCAGAACAAGGTCAGAGCCCATTTGTTTATGTGCCAAACTTTCATCTTATTTCAAGTAGGGGTTACTAAGCCTTGGGGTTTGTCACTAACTTACCAAAACAAAGCTCATGAGAGATGGAAAACAACATTCTCATTTCTTAGTTTGAAAGGACCTATTTGCTTTATTTCTCCTGGCACACCAGCTCATAATTTTCCTCTTTGAAATTTCCTATAATGGGAGTTTTATACCTCATTGCATAACCATGACTTAGGTTTCACAGTTCATATAATAGATTTCAGTTACTTTTGGTGATCACATTTCAACAGCTGCAAACTTCTTTTTCTTCTAGAAACTTTTGGCAAGGTGGAAGCACATACTCATCTTACCTCTGTTATACCTATTTCTTCCCTTATGACTATGGTATTAACTCACACCCGTGGCTGAGGAGAGAACTCAAGGACCCAGAGTCTGTTTCTCCATAGATCAGTCCTCTTCCAAACCAGAATCTGCATCCCCAAATCAGGAGTTAACCTTTGTGCCCTCTTGTGCAGGATTCTTAACTCTGCAACTTGGGAACCCCACTGTAAATTTCAAAAATTCCCTGTGGGAGATACATCTATCTCCCCACTGAATATCCTTGCTCCCCTCCCACAATGTAGGGTGTTGTTGGGAAGTTGCCACCTAGCCAGGGACCATGTTACCTGCGTGTTCAGTGACTGAGTCTGGGCCAGTGTAATGTGTGTGGAAGTGCTGTACACCACTTCAAGACGTGGCCCATAGAAACCTCTCTCCTCATTCTTCACCCTTTCTTTCTCCATATCTGCTGGCTAAATACAGAAGACTGTGAGGCACTAGAGGACAAAGTTACAAGATGGGAAGAGTCTGGCTTCTGAAGGACCAGGTGAAAGGCTGCCTACTAACTAGAAGTGTTGGCATTTAATTTTATGAATGTGGGAGAAATAACCTTCTGTTGTGTTAAGCCAATATGATTTAAGGGTTTATCTGTTTTAAATCAGTTAATGAATCTACATTGTCTACCAGGCCTCTAACAGGCCCACTGAGGGCTCATGTAAATGCAACTCTTGGCCATCACCTTTGATGTAAACTACCTGAAGGGTTAAGTTGATTACTCCCATCCAACTCCCTCCTGTGCCTCCAGTATCCCAAAGTCTAGAATTCTCACATACCCTGTCCAAGCCACTGCTTCTGGGGCCCAGGAAAGTGAATTCACAAAGGTGCCTTATGATTTTGGATAAGGAGCACAATATCTTGGTGGTCCTGAAGCTTCTCATTCTCATTAGGATCTCTGCTTCATTTTGGATACAATCTTCCAATAACAGGGCCACACATCTTAATGAGATACGGTGTTTCTCGTCACTGACCAGTGCTTCACCCCAAACTAATACCACCTAATTGGTTTCCTATTGCTATGCCACAAATTAACATAAAATTAGGAGCTTAAACAACACAAATTTATTATCTCACAGTTTCCATGGGTCAGGAATCCAACATGGGTTAGTTGAGTCCTCTGCTCAAACTCTCACCAAGCTGATATGAAGGTGTTGTCTGGCTCAGGATCCTCTTGCAAGCTCACTGGCTGTTGCCTAAATTCAGCTCCTTGCTGTTCTAGAACTGAAGCTCCCATTTCTTGCTGGCTGTTAGTGGTTGCCCACAGTTCCTTGCCATGTGGCCCTCAGTGGAGTTCACAGCATGGCTGTTTGCTTTCTTCCAGGCCAACTGGAGTACATCTCCTAGATGATTCACCTGACTAGGTCAGACCCATTCAGGACAATCTTCTTTTTCACTAATTCATAACTCAACTGATTAGTAACTAATCATGGGAGTGATATTCCATTATATTCTCTGGTCCCACTCCCACTCAAGGGGAGGGTACAGAGCATGTATACCAGGGGCAGGAATCTTGGGGGCCATCTAGAATTCTGCTTACCAGACCATCCAATCCTCCTTTTTGTTCATTACTGTAAGTTGCAATACAATTGTGCACATCTTTGTATCTTTCTCATTATTATATTGCTAATACCTTCACAGTACCTGGAAAATAGTAGCTATTTTAGGATTTTTTAAATGAATTAATTAATCATTTGGTCATCTTGATTGAATGTGGAAGACCTCCTTAATGCATTACCTGCAAATTTACAAATTAATCTCCGTTGTATGTGCACTTTTGTGAAATTCAGTTGTAAATGTTTTTCTCTTGTCATCGTTCCAAATATCTGGGAGTAAATTCTGTTTAAGGCTTATGGCCTCCTGTGCAAGTACTCCACTGGTGTTTCAGATAGGGTCCCAACAGAAAATTGATGGCAACCCAAGTTGGGATAGTTCAAGGAAGGTTTGATAAAGGTACTTCTCACATAGACATGGGTACAATGTAAGGACACCACAAGGAATAGTTGAGTAACCGTTGGAGCTGTTACTACCTCTAGGCCCCAGGGGACATGGGATGAGCGAAGTTCCTGGGTATGTGCAAGTACAGTGTTGTGGGTTGCAAGATGGCCCCTAAGAAGATACTTCCCAAGTCCTAATCCCAGAACCTGTGAACATGACCTTATTTGGCAAAGGGGTCTTTGTAGATATAATTAAGGATCTTGAGGTGAGATCATCCTGGATTTAGGGTGAGCTTATAAGAGAAAGGCGGAGGGATTTTTGAGACACAGAGGCACACAGAGGAGCAATGTGAAGGTGGAGGCAGAGCTTGGAGTGATGCATCTACAAGCTAAGGAACACTGAGGATTTCCAGCAGCCATCAGAAGCTAGGAGAGAAGCATGGCACAGAGCCTCCTAGAGCCTCCGGAAGGAACCAGTACTGCCTACGCCTTGATGTCGGACTTCGGCATCCATAACTGTGAGAGCATAAATTCCTGTTGTTTTAAGCCACCATGTTTGTGGTCATTTGTTGTGGCAGCCTGGGAAACTAATACTGATGGTGTTGTGGTGGCAGGGTTCAGCCAGCCTGAGGTGACCCCAGAGATAGTAGCTAAGACAATACTACTCTAATCTCACTATTCTTTCCATCCTCCTGCTGGGGCTAGTCATTGGCCAAGTGCTGCCCGAAGCCAAAGGATAAGGGGGCTCAATGATGTGTTACAGACCAGGGCAGTCTCCTGGGAGAGGGAGAAGGGTGGAGGTGAAAGATGGATTTGGAGGGGCAAATTGAAAATATACGGCACATCTCTTTTTAGGTTATGGTAGGGTAACCATAGATCCTGATTTGCCTGGAGTAGTTTGGTGTTTACCTGTTGTTTCAGTGGAAGAGTTAATTTTGCATCTTTTCTCTCTTGTGTCCAAGTTTAAATAATAAATTATATAGTCACATTAATTATAGGTTAAAATCCAATTGGATCATTATTCAAATGGAGATAAAATCTGCTGTAGGGTATGTTAAGCAAAGCAAGTCACACCCAACACGATGTCCTCTCTCTTGATTGCTCTATGGTCCTAGCCATTCTTGACAGGTGTAAGGAGAAAATTTAAGACTTTCTGAAGTTAATAAGAACACAACTATCTCCAAAACCTGGATCATATGCCCCATATTTTCTGCATTTAACTTTTTTCACTGCATCTTGGAGATCTATTAAGACACAGATCTCCCCTATTCCTTTTCACTAGTTCATAGTACCCCATAATTTATTTACCCATTCCCCTACTGGTGAACATTTATTATTTAAAGTTATCTATGGGGACTTCCCTGGTGGCACAGTGGTTAAGAATCCACCTGCCAATGCAGGGGACACAGGTTCTATCCCTGGTCCGGGAAGATCCCACATGCCATGGAACAACTAAGCCCATGCTCCACAACTACTGAGCCTGCATGCCACAACTACTGAATCCTGCATGCCTAGAGGCTGTGCTATGCAACAAGAGAAGCCACCGCTATGAGAAGCCCACGCACCGCAACAAAGAGTAGCCCCTGCTTGCTGCAACTAGAGAAAGCCAGCACAGCAATGCAGACCCAATGCAGCCAAAATTAAATAAATAAAAACAAATTAATTTATAAAAAATAAATAAAGCTACCTATGGACACAGTGCTTCAGTGACTATTCTTGTACATGTTTTTTGTATAGATATGTGAGTATTTCTAGAATAGACACTGTGAAAGAGTTCTTAGCTACAGGCAAGAATCCATTCTGGCTAGTTTAAGGGAAAGAAATTTATTAAAATAGATGTTAGTTCACAGAATCATTAGGAAGGCTGGAGAAAGGCTCCAGGTTAAGTTTGAAGGACCAATGCCCAGGACTTCACTGTCAGATGGGTTTAGGTTTCTGCTTCTGGCACTGACCTCAGAACTACAGGGCAAACCAGCTTGGTGATGAACAGAGGCTGCCGTCTTTGCCACTACTCTTGTTACAGAATAGAGACCCCATGCAGATTCAGTTTTCTTACATTGCTCAATTCTCAGTTGAAATCTTAAGTGGGTGTGTCTAACTGGTCACATGCCTGTACCCTAGCTGGCTACAAGGGAGGTCAGTGGTTAAAAACAGAAATCTATCAGGAAGGCAGGCCTGACAATGTGGAAACTGATGAAAGTGTTGGGAGGCTATTTCAAAGATGTTGTTAGGTTCGCATGACAAATGTCCACTGCAGGTAGCAGGAAGTGGAATTGTTTGCGTGAAGGATATATGCACTTTAAATTCTGGCACACCAGAAGTCTGCCAAGCTGACTTCAAGGAAATGTAGACCAATTCATATTTCCACCTACAGTGTATGATAATTCCTTTTCCCCTAATCTTCTCCGGCAGTGGACAATATTGTTTCTTCAAAACTTGTGACAATTTTTGGCAACCTGATGGTGAAAAAAAGATCCTACTTTATTTAAATCTGTTTTTCTCAAAATTGTTTAGGTTAACATTTTTTTAAATAATTTTTTGATGACTAATAAGAACCTGCTGTATAAAAAATAAAATAAAATTCAAAAAACTAATTTTTTACTTGTGTTTTGAACAGCTCTATTTCAGTCTGCCTATTTATTTATTTCTGGCTGTGTTGGGTCTTCGTTGCTGCGCACGGGCTTTCTCTAGCTGCAGTGAGCGGGGGCTACTCTTCGTTGCGGTGCACAGGCTTCCCATTGTGGTGGCTTCTCTTGTTGCGGAGCATGGCCTCTAGGCACGCGGGCTTCAGTAGTTGTGTCACTAGGGCTCAGTGGTTGTGGCTCGTGGGCTCTAGAGCGCAGGCTCAGTAGTTGTGGTGCATGGGCTTAGTTGCTCCACAGCATGTGGGATCTTCCCAGACCAAGGATCAAACCCACGTCACCTGCATTGGCAGGTGGATTCTTAACCAATGTGCCACCAGGGAAGTCCTTAGGTTAACATATTTTTAATCTTTATTAATCATTTGCTCTTCTTCTGAGTCATAGTTACTTATATATCCTACTATTTTTTAGTACTAAGTTGTGTTTTTGTTTGCCTATTAATGTTTTGTCTATATAATCTGGGTATTGATTTTGAGTGTATGTTACATATATTGTGCTATACGATAGGAGTTTGTTGTTTATTTATTTTATATATAGTATTGAATAGTTTGTATCTGCTAAACCCAAACTCCTAATTTATCCCTCCTCCACCTTCTTTCCCCTTTGGTAAACATAACTTTGTATTCCATGTCTCTGAGTCTGTTTCTGCTTTGTAAATAAGTTCATTTTTATCACATTTTAGATTCCACATATAAGTGATATTGTATGGTATTTGTCTTTCTCTTTCTGACTTAACTTCATTTAACGTGATACTCTCTAGGTTCGTCCATGTTACTGCAAATGGCATTATTTCATTCTTTTTGTGGCTGAGTAATATTCCATTGTATATATATATACCACATCTTCTATATCCATTCATCTGTCAATGGATGCTTAAGTTTCTTCCATGTCTTGACTGTTGTAAATAGTGCTACTATGAACGTTGGGGTGCATGTATCCTTTCAAATTATAGTTTTCTCCAGATATATGCCCAGGGGTGGGGTTGCTAGATCATATGGCAACTCTATTTTTAGCTTTTTTTTTTATGTTTAGACTATAATCTTTATTTTTTTTAACATCTTTATTGGGGTATAATTGCTTTACAATGGTGTGTTAGTTTCTGCTTTATAACAAAGTGAATCAGTTATACATATACATATGTTCCCATATCTCTTCCCTCTTGCGTCTCCCTCCCTCCCACCCTCCCTATCCCACCCCTCCAGGCAGTCACAAAGCACCGAGCTGATCTCCCTGTGCTATGCGGCTGCTTCCCACTAGCTATCTACCTTACGTTTGGTAGTGTATATATGTCCATGCCTCTCTTGTGCTTTGTCACAGCTTACCCTTCTACCTCCCCATATCCTCAAGTCTATTCTCTAGTAGGTCTGTGTCTTTATTCCTGTCTTACGCCTAGGTTCTTCATGACATTATTTTTTTCTTAAATTCCATATATGTGTGTTAGCATACGGTATTTGTCTTTCTCTTTCTGACTTGCTTCACTCTGTATGACAGACTCTAGGTCTATCCACCACATTACAAATAGCTCAATTTCGTTTCTTTTTATGGCTGAGTAATATTCCATTGTATATATGTGCCACATCTTCTTTATCCATTCATCTGATGATGGACACTTAGGTTGTTTCCATCTCTGGGCTATTGTAAATAGAGCTGCAATGAACATTTTGGTACATGACTCTTTTTGAATTATGGTTTTCTCAGGGTGTATGCCCAGGAGTGGGATTGCTGGGTCATATGGTAATTCTATTTGTTTTTTTTTTTTTTTTTTTTTTTCAATTAGCAATAATCGCGCCTCGGATAAACCTCATTGGCTACGATACTGCCACTGCGCAAAGCTATTTGTTGTTTTTTAAGGAACCTCCATACTGTTCTCCATAGTGGCTGTACCAATTCACATCCCCACCAGCAGTGCAGGAGTGTTCCCTTTTCTCCACACCTTGTCCAGCATTTATTGTTTGTAGATTTTTTGATGATGGCCATTCTGACTGGTGTGAGATGATATCTCATTATAGTTTTGATTTGCATTTCTCTAATGATTAATGATGTTGAGCATTCTTTCATGTGTTTGTTGGCAGTCTGTATATCTTCTTTGGAGAAATAAAGACCCCAAATAGCCGAATCAATCTTGAGAACGAAAAACGGAGCTGGAGGAATCAGGCTCCCTGACTTCAGACTATACTACAAAGCTTCAGTAATCAAGACAGTATGGTACTGGCACAAAAACAGAAAGATAGATCAATGGAACAGGACAGAAAGCCCAGAGATAAACCCATGCACATATGGTCACCTTATCTTTGATAAAGGAGGCAGGAATGTACAGTGGAGAAAGGACAGCCTCTTCAATAAGTGGTGCTGGGAAAACTGGACAGGTACATGTAAAAGTATGAGATTAGATCACTCCCTAACACCATACACAAAAATAAGCTCAAAATGGATTAAAGACCTAAATGTAAGGCCAGACACTATCAAACTCTTAGAGGAAAACATAGGCAGAACACTCTATGACATAAATCACAGCAAGATCCTTTTTGACCCACCTCCTAGAGAAATGGAAATAAAAACAAAAATAAACAAATGGCACCTAATGAAACTTCAAAGCTTTTGCACAGCAAAGGAAACCATAAACAAGACCAAAAGACAACCCTCAGAATGGGAGAAAATATTTGCAAATGAAGCAACTGACAAAGGATTAATCTCCAAAATTTACAAGCAGCTCATGCAGCTCAATAACAAAAAAAACAAACAAC
>NW_020837992.1:15964612-15999918 GCF_003676395.1 Aethalodelphis obliquidens | reverse complement strand
AGGAGGGAGAGAGAGAAGGAGGGAGGGAAGCATGGGGTTGTTGCCTAGAAGGGAGTGATTGTGTAACCCCACAGTATTTCCTTATTAACTAGTAATCAAAACACCCAGAAAACTTCAAAAAGCTAAATGCTCAGGGAGAGGAGGTACAAAGGGAAGCCATGCACGTGACACTGTGATGAGTGAACCAGGGAGGAGAAATCTCCAGTATTCTCTTTCGTTCTTGCCCGCGCTCTGGGGAGCTGTTGAGCTGCTGTGAGCGGAAGTGGCCCTCTGTGCCGCAAAGGCCATTGCTCCGCTGAGTACTCACCATCAGCACAGAGCCAGTGCACGTTTCTGGGTAGCCCAGTTCTACCTAGATTGGACTGCAGGTGTCAAAAGGCTGTTTTAGGTCGCTCCTAATGATATGTCCAGCACCTCAGAGCTGTAGATCTAAGGGACAGAGTGGACACTGAGGGACAAGCAGACACCGGTCATCTCCTGACCACCACATTTCTCTCCACCTCTTGGCCATTTCCGGCAGCTGATTGCCAGTGGCCGGAGGAGGAGAGAGAACAGCAGCACTGAGCCCACAGCAGTGTGAGGTTGCAGTGGCATGCATGAGGACAGGGGGCCCCACTTCAGGTCCCGTCCGGGTTGCTCAGGCCCCCACCTTGGCCAGGCACCAAGGCTGCGTGGTGTTCATTAAAATAGCAACCTCCTGACCAAGACTTTGAAGATAGGAATCACCCATCCCAACCCAGACACGGCCCACCAGTCACCAGAAGGAAGCCAAAGATGGTGAATGACTAGCAGAGCTGGCAGACAGTCCAGAGTCTGTGGACACCAAGTGCCTCGAAAGAGTTTCCTGAGGAAAACTCAGCTTGACCACAGGAGCCCACGGACGTCCTTCATGGCCTGGCTGCTCCACGGCAAGACTCCCCCTCAGACCTGTCTCCCTGACCACCACCCCACGTTCTTGAGGGGCCCCGGGCACAGCCACTGCCACTTGTCTGGCATGAAATGCCAGGATGAGCCAGAATGCCTTCAGGAATTCAGTACATATGAATTCCCTAAATGTTGTGAGATAATCTTGCCCTCACAAAGCTTACGATATAGTTAAAGGTGTAGCAGACTCAGACACGCACAGGAATAATTCAAATTGCACACTAATGAGAGAATGTCATGCTGAATGATGAGTCGAGTGCAGATTAGAATAGTTCCATGACAGGAGGTGTTCCTGGGGGAGGTTCAAGGTTGGTCAGAATCATCCCTGGGTATG
This sequence comes from Aethalodelphis obliquidens, assembly GCF_003676395.1. Classification (NCBI taxonomy): domain Eukaryota; kingdom Metazoa; phylum Chordata; class Mammalia; order Artiodactyla; family Delphinidae; genus Aethalodelphis; species Aethalodelphis obliquidens. The sequence goes on along the minus strand of NW_020837992.1, from coordinate 15,998,660 downwards.
TCTTAGAAAACTGCCAGAAACTCAGGGAAGGTTCTAGTGTCAAGTACTTTCAAAAGCCTTTATACCAACTTGAAAGGAATCCGTCCGTTCTTACCGTTGTAGGGCCAACATGGCTAAGAACCCAGTGCTGTACTGGGTGTGTTGTAGAGTGGCAGGGCCAATTAAAGGCCTGCTCCCCCAGTCTCTAACGCTAAGACAAGGGCTCCTGTGGAGGAAGGCATGGGACCTTGAGATCTGGAATGGGGAAACAGGGGAGGCTGAGGTTTGAACTCCCCAATTCCATAGGACCTCTCTTTCTGATGGAGGAAACCCGTCTTCCCACTTGAGAGAAAATGTCTTCCTCTGCATAAACACCTTTCAGTGACTGCACCCGGGATGGCCCCATCACCAGGGGATGCCAGTCTTTGTAGGCCCTACTCCCACCACTCTTAATACCTCCATGTCCCTACCAAGAGTAGATCCCAGCACAGCCCAGACAAGGGGTACAAGACCTGCCCTGAGGTGAGAGAGGGAATCGACCCACCAAAAGTGTAACAAGACCTCACCCATTGGCATTGGCAAGAGTATGGGGAACGTGGGTGTGAATGAATTCTAAAGGTGTTTGACTATGTAGAATGCAACTGAAGAGTTGATTGAGCCTCATTTATCCATATGAGTTGACTCTCCTGAGATTCTAGGGTTAATACGTGGCTTGAGCATCTGGGAATGGTATAAATATCGATAGTTGGCTAGTTTGGCCAATTGAAACCTGGGCTCAATGGCGGCCTACAGTCAGCAAAGTTGACATACTGGAACTTCCCTGGCAAACTCTGGAGAAGCACTGCCAAGCAGAACATTCTGCAAGGATGAGAAGTTCCTAAAATCTGTGCTGTCCACTATGGTAACTTCTAGCCACTTGTGGCTATTGAGAACTTGAAATGTGGTCAATGCAACTAGGGAAGCGACTTTTTCATTGTAATAGATTGAAATTTAACTAGCCACATGTGGACAGTGGCCATTGCAGCAAATGGTGCAGTGCTGGTGTAAAGAGCCTGAAGGCTCAGGAAATGGCAAGGTGACTTCTTTTTGAGCTGAGTCCACTCTCGCTGCATCCCATGGGTTTTGGTACATAGAGCGCTTTCACTGTCATTCACTTCTGAATAATTTTTCCATTTATATTGTCATTATTACTTTATTTATTTTTTATTTAACCCAAAAGTTATCTGGAAAACATTTCTCTTTTTATTTCTATCAGTTTTTATTTTATGCATATAGAGGCTGCAGTGTTAACGCATTACAATTGATAATTGTTCTATCTTCTTTGTACTTGAAGGTGACAGAAAGGACAAAATATATTTGTCCCTTTTAATGTTAGTGATTCTCATCTTTAGTGTTCTTTTGTCTGATGTTAGTATTATAACATCTATTTTCATTATTTTTCTAGTCTTCTTTAATGCCTATGTTTTCAGCCTTTCTGTGCCCAGTTGTTTAAGCATATCTCTTATAATCAGCATATAGCTTGACTTTGTATTTTAACCTGTTCTGAAAATCTATTACTTTGACGGGAATTTAAGATACTTACATTTACCGTGATCATTGATATATTTGGACGTAGTTGTAGAATTTTATTTTATGCTTCCATCGTTTCTTATTTTAGTCCTGACCCCAGTTCCGCTTTTAAAAATATTTCCATAGGACTGAGTAACTTACATTGACTAGAATTACAATTTCTTCGAAAACAAATATATGTCTGTTAGAATCAAAGGCGATGGGCACTTGAGACTGGCGGTACTTTACTGTGCTTCTGTGTTCGTCCACTGTCCTCACCCCTCTGGCTCCAGCTTTGTAAACTTTACAGACCATCCCGTTGAATCCTGAAACCTTGACATGCCATATAGGCATGTCACATAGGCAAAGTCGTCCTTGGGTTCTCACGGCACCAACTGTTTATGCGACAACCTCTGTTCTTTCATTCCTCAAATAAATCAATTTTATATGTGAAATTTAACAAAAGCCAAGGCCTTACCGCACTTTTCAAAGCGGCACCTTCTAAGGCAGCAGTTATTGGTTCGTATCTTTTCTGCCTGCAAAAAATACACTTTGAGACATCCTAAGGAGCAATAGGATGTGGTGGTTAGTAGTCCAGACCCTGGGCCTATTCTGCCATGGCTGGAATCTCAGCTTTGTCACCTTCCCTGTCGTCCAATAGCTGTAAGATCTCAGTCCAGTAACTGAACTTCTCTAGGCCATGCTTTCCTCATAAGAAATACAAGGTCAATTATAATACCACCTGGAGGATTGCTGGGAGGATGGGAAGAGGTGATCGATGTGAAAACACTCAGCACGATCCTCGCCACACCAGAAGAACTCGGAAGATGGTAACTGATATTCCTTTGCTTCTTTTCCCTTTGGCTGCGCCATGCGGCATGGGGGACCTTAGTTCCCCAACCAGAGATCAAACCTGTGCCCCCTTGCAAGGGAAGTGTGGAGTCTTAACCACTGCACTGCCAGGGAAGCCCAATAACTGATATTCTTAACAATGATCTTCGTCCATACCCAGGACTCAACATAAGGCCATTTTCACACAAATCGACATTTTCTTAATCCCTCCCAGAAGGAGAGCTGTGGAACTTCTTGAAGACTCATGACATCTCTATGAAGAGACACAATCTACTTCTCCTGCTATTCTTAGCATCCCAAAGCGGACTGAAGATCTATATCCATGAACAGAGGGTCCAGGGTGTAAACAGGTGCTCCATGCACTGGCCTCGTACTGATAACCTCTGCCATCTTTGTACGTTTTGTCTGCAGTTGCTGTATTAAGGAGACCTGGCCTGAGTGAAATATTCAGTCCTGGATCTTTTCATGTCCCAAATTAACTTTAATGAGCAAACAGGGAAAGATCAAGAGGGCTGCGACTGGGACTTAGGGGAAACTTTGAAGCAGAAGCCAGGAAGGGGTAGATGCCCTCTGGAATTGGGCCAGCGTTTGCTTTTGATGACAGCGAACGCTCAGATCTTGTTCATCTGAGCTGAAAACAAGGGGCTCTGGGACCAGAATACCTGAGATTTCACCTTTTACAATGCCTCTGTGTTCCTCATTCAACAAACATGTGTTGAATACCTACTATGAGCAAGAAACTTGCTCTAATGCTTTGATTATATGCTTTGGGTAATACCAAGGTGAATAACACACTGTCACAGCCCACAAGGCTTTTTTCTTCTAGTAGAGGAAATAAGGTGTACACAAATGGCCACGTTGGGGGTGTGAGTGGGGGGCTGTGACATGTAAAACGTACAAAGTTCCATCTGATGGACGAAGAAGCCGTTGCTTCCACCTTGGAAGGAACCAAGACTGCTGTATGCAGGTAGTTAGATGGGAGCTGCCCCTTTAAGAAGAGTGGGATCTGGACCAGTAGAGATGAGCAGTGGTCTTTCAGGTGGAGTACACAGGGTGCGCGCCAGCAGAGCAGTCCAGGGAAGGTTCTGGGAACAGCAAATTGTACCTCCCCTGTTTCTTCTAGCTGTGTTTTCATGGGAAAATGTCTTCAGCAACCTGAGCCTCGGTTTCCCCATAGGGCTAGTTCTGTGTACTCCTCAGAATAATTGTAAAGATTAAATGGCTTAAAACAGGCAAGTGTGTAGATCGTTATATGTGCCTGAATAATGGTAGTTAGTGTCCCTCATGCCTGTTTCTGTTTCTCCCCTTCATTGCAGTCCCTAAGCTGGTGAGAAGCAGATTCCCAGGAATTTCTACTGGGACATGGAATTTGGGGGCAAAAAAGGGAGGGATCGGCAGGTCATTACTGAGGGTTAACTGAGGAGGTTTGGTATTGCCACAGGCAGTCCCCAGCAGAGGTAGTTCCTCCCTGTCCAAAGGGCCCTCGGGTCCAGGACTGAACTGTTCCCATCCTGTTACAAACTGCAGGATGGCATGAGCATCTTTTCCAAGTGTCTTCTCACATCCGCATCACCAAAGAGATCTTCTTTCAAAGACATTTCCTTCACTGCTTTCCCAGTCTTCTGTTTGAAGACATTTCCAGAAAGGAGCTTAAGAATTCATCAGCTGCTCTGTTCCTAGCAGAGTGGGTCTTCTGGACTCGTCTCAAGTGTCATACACCTCGTTTGGAGCTATATCTTGTCATTTTGAATTTTTGGTATTCAATTCAACAAATGCTTGAAATAAGATCTTCACTGTAACTCACTCTTTTGTCTCTAAGTTTCAGCAGAGGCTTGAATGGTTAGTAATACAACCGTTGATGTGAAATCCTGCTGTCATTCCAAGGGGAGGCTGGAGCCCCTATGCAAGACTTTCTAAGGGAGGCTTGGAGTCACGCTGCTGGCTTTTGTCCATCACGCAGCCCATGTAAGAAGTTGAGGTTGACAAGAGATTGGAAAGTGGTGATTTCTTTACAGAGAATGTCAGTGAGGAATCATAAATTGCTTCCAGCTTGCTCCCTGACATGTTGAGCTCATTCAGCCAAGTAGAGGCTGTGCTATAACCACACTGTGTTAAGAGTCGGGGAGTCACGAAGGAGAATAGGCCCAATACCTGCAACCTAGAGCTGCTAAGGAGCAGTAACACCTTCAATAACATTCACACCCTGAGAAGCCTGACAGTACCATTCCAAAGCAGTATAGGGATGGGAAAGACATTCAATCATAGGACCTGGAGTCTTTGTAGCAGGGGATCTGGGTCAGGGCAAATGGCAAGGGTGGGGCAAAGGCATGTAAAACAGACAGAACTGCTTGAGATAATCCAGGTGTACAACAAAGCACAGGAATGCTTGCCGATCGAGATCATACAGGCTGTAACTGTGACAATGGGAATGAAAAATGTGGTATGTTTTAAAGATAAACAGCAAGAAACACATCCTACAGTCCTTTACAGTTTGCAGAGCTTTGGGGGATAACTTACAAAGTTTGACAATCACCGCAACCCATGGGATCAGCAGGGAATGTACTTGTTCGACAAATGAAATAACTGTAGGTCAGTGTTATTATCTTACCCAGTAGTACAGAGCTAGCCAATGATATAACTAGGATCTGACCCTAGGCTTCCGGGTTTCAGGTTTTTTTTGTCAGTTGTTTCATGGCATGTCATCCTCTCCCTCCACACAGGTTATGAGCAGTTCAGTTCTAGCAACTATTGCAAATTTTACTTTTGGAATTCTAGGGGTGTGCTGTGAAGATTGTATCGATCGATTCACCCATTCAACAGACAATTACATTTTAATGGGAGGAAATAGATCATAAAAGATAAGCAAGCAATGTATGTATGTATGAGATGCTATAAAGTCTAGAGAGAAAAATAGAGCAGAGAAAGGGAATAGGATTCACCAGGCCTGCGAGGGGATGCTATTTCATTTAGGGTCATACGTGAAAACCTGTGTGATAATGGTGACATTTGAACAGAGACCTAAAAGAAGTGACATGAGCTAGTGAGTCATGCACTGTCTGGGGAAGGGCCCAGTTAAGACGATGGCAGTTATCCAGATCGCAGATGATGGTGGTGTGGACCAGGTTGAGAGAGGTGAAGATGGTGAGAAGTGGTCAGAATTTGTGTGGTTTTTGAAGGTAGCGTCAAGAGGACTAAGAGACTGACTAGATGTGTGATACAAGAGAAAGGAAAGCACCTCCCCAAACCCCAATGCCAAGATTTTCAGCCTGAGGCAAGAAAAGATGAATTTGCTTTCCGTTGAGATGACAAAGGCTTCAGGAAGGAAAGGATTTGGGGGAGAGTTAAGGAGTGTATTGGGGGGCACTTTAAGTTTGAGATGCCTGTTGGACATTCAAGTGTTGATGGTAATTGGTTATAAGCATCTGGAGTTCAGGAAGGGGTCAGGACTAGTATATAGAAATGGGAGTTAGTGTAGAGTTCTACTGATTTTCAGTGGAGTGATTGTCAGGAACTGTGAAGGATCTGAGTTTGACCCTATTTAAGGTCAGCTTACCCCAGCCTCACGGATGCTGGCAGAAAACATGAGTTCCTGGGGTCACAGACAAAAGACATTATTACTCTCAGCAATAGCAGTAGCCAGAGTACCCGCCCTTCCCTGCCCTGTTCCCTGAGTCTCAGTTGCCTAAGGCAATGTGGAGAGGGCCAGAGGTGCCTGCATACACACAGTGGGTTGCATGACAGGAAAGGAACCCCAGGCTGAGGGAGCCTGGAGCTTTTGTAACAGGCAGTAGGCACGCCTATCCTTTGCTCTGAGACGGACACTATCTGTATGTTCCAAAGCTGTTTGCTACACAAAGATCCTTGGAAAGACAGTCCGGAATAAAGCCAGTCGGCTTCTCTGCTCATGAGCTGTTCAGGAGTGCAGGACAATTGTCTCCCCACATGGTGTCACCCCTGAAGCAGCACTGTGGAATTCTGAAGGGGCACTGTTGGCTTTTGCAATGCCTGGGGGTGCTACTGGCATCTCATAGGCAGGAGCCAGGGCTATTTGATATCCTGCAATGTGAGAGACGAGTATCACACAAAGAGAACGATCTCATGTCCCACACCACTTTGAATGTCTTGTTAGGCATTCACTGAAGTGAAAAAAATTATAATTATTGGAATTATTTGAACCTCGACTCTCTTTCCACTTTACAAAATATTCTTTTTAGTATGGCAATATACACTTAATATTTAATCATTTAAATCAAAGGAACATTGTATTTTGCTTTGTTCAGAATATTATCAAAAGTTACCATTTGGGGGAAAAAATACATTGTTAGCAGCAAGACCCATTATTTGAGTAGTCACACCTCATATGACATTACAGTTGCAGCTGAAACAATTATAGTAATTGTAGGGGTGTGTGTGTATTTATATTCAGCCTTTATTTCTTAAGGTAAAATAGGAAGAAATAGACAATTTTGGTGGGGTATTATCTAACTTCTCTTTAGTAAAACTTACTCAACATGAGAAGGTATGATAGAGTCCGATGCTTGCATCAAATTCTGTTGAAACGAGGAAGAGGATTGGAAAGTGATCATTGGATTTAGCAGTGTAGAAATCATCAGTGACCTTTAAAAGAACAATTTCAGCAGAGAGGTGGGGACAAGGTCTGTTTGAAGATGGTTCAAAAGAGCATGAGGGGACAGGAATTGAGACACGAGTATAAACAACTTCTTTGAGGAGGTTTCCTGTAAAGGGGAGCAGAGCAAGAGGATCATATGCAAAGCACTTATCCCAGTGCCTAGCACACAGAAAGGGCTCAGAAAATGTTGGCCAAAGAAGGGCTTGATGACCCATGGGAGGTCTACCGAGTAAGGGCTAATGGAAAGAAATGCAGACATAGGGGCTGGTCAGGAAGACCTTCCTGGAGCCTTGTGAGTCTTAAAAGGAATGATGGGCTTAGAGGGGTGGATGGAGATGAGAGGATGTTTCAGGCGTAAGCCAAGGCACCACTATGGGAAGGAGCTGGGGGCAGCTGCCTGCCAAGCCGGGGAGCTTTGGGCGGAGCAGCCAGGGTTGACTAGGGAGCCCTGGAGACAGCGGACAGAAGACCTTGAATGCCAGACTGTGGCATTTATTTTGGGTCTGATGAACCAGTAGGGAGCCAGAGATCCCGAACAGTCAGGGGCATAGTGGGAATCTAGCACTGACTGTATTTCTCAGACTGTGAGCTATGCTTCTATTCCAAGTGTTGAAGTTGGGCAGGTTACAACTCATGCTGCCTGCCGCCAATCTAATGAAAAGCACATATTTTTATGCTAATCCAACCTTCAGTTTCCTTGTTGAGTTAGGGCCATCCTGGGAATACAATTCTTGGGATAAAGATTAATGGGGAATAGGAACTCACCAGGAATCTAAGGAGGGGTGGGAAGAAGGGGTCCTCCTGAATGAGTGCATTTGATGCTGGCTTTAAAACAGCCTGTGTCTGCAGAAAGCCAGGCACTACTGTCAGCGGCCTGTTAGCAGCAGGCTCTGGGTTCTCAGGCAGGGGCCTAATATATGCTTTAACAATGCCTCTTCATTTCAATGAATCAGAGCGAGAAAACTGCTAGCCGGAGGGGTATTTTAGAGGTAGGATTATTCATCTTATCACGTATGGTATTGAGATTCTGACCAGACATGGTTGGCACAGTCCAGTTTCCCAGGGAATGAGTGGTGACGGTCAGTCCAAGAGGCCATGTGGTCCAGGGGCAAGCACCAGGCTTTGGTCCCAGCTGAACCTGGGTTTGAATCCCAGTCTTTCACCTCCTGCCTATGTGACCTCTGACAAGTCCTTAAACCTCAATTACTTTATCTGTCAAATAGGGTGACGCTTATTGTAAGGATCTGCTACCCACAGAGCGTGTTGCATAAGACGGGTTATGCCATTAGTTTATGTTTAAATGCCATCCAGTTGTGAGGAGTCAATAAATGATGGGGTAAATGGAGAACCACGGGAGAGAAGCACCAGTACTTTTTGGCCAGGACGTGACAGTTCCACCTAGTTAAACCCCACTTAGCCCCAGATTATAGTCCCCTCTTTGGTAATCCTACTTTGTTTACATGGTCCAAGTTACAAGGAAAGCTCTCACAGGAGATTGCAGTCATTGCTGAATTCTTTAGGTTGTTAGATTATTAGGTAATGACTCAATATCCTTTTTGATCCTGGGGCTTTTCACATAGAGAGATTAGGCAGGTGCATAGCCAGAGGGAAGGAGCAGGCAATGCAAGTGCTTGTAAACCAGTGACTTTGGGCTCCATCAGCAGCTTGGAGATATATAGAACTCTATAGAGCTATAGCTTTCTCTTAGATCAGCAAGTGCTGGCTGGCATGATGGAGACACAGATGTGTTTCCATGGGTGTTAGGGCCTTGCTTGCCCCACTTCATCACGGAAAAGTTGCAATGCCAGCTACATACAGGAACTCATAGAAGTTCAGCATAGCCTGTGAGGGAGGTGGTCCGACCTCTACCTGGAAGGGAGTTTGAATCATTCTTGAAGTGGGACTCTGAAAGCTGTCGTGGGAATGCGGGGCCAGGGCTGCCCTGGGCCTGAATGGAGAATGACGGAGAGACAGCCACCGGTGGGGCTGTGGTGTGAGGGGCCTTTGCTAATCTGCTCCCCTAATTCACCCCTCCTCTTTCCCTGATCCCCCCACCAGACAAGATACCTGAATTCTGCCATTGTATGGAAACTCAGATTTGGGGTCTGGTGTCCTCCTGCCTGAGCTTAAACCTTAACTCTAACACTTATCACCTGCATCAACTTGGGTTAATTAGCCTTTCTAAGCATCAGTTTCCTCTTTCTCAAAATGAGGATAAAATTAGCATAATTGCAGCATAAATTAGGATTTTTTGGTGAAGATTAAATGAGAAAAATCTATGAAGCCTAATTCAGTGTCTGTCACAGAATAATTGTCAATAATTGTTAGCAAGGACATGTGAGAAGGTTACACTGTTGAATGACAATACTTTTAGGAAATGCTTTCACAGCATTACCACCTTCAGTTTTCCCATCTAAGAAGAATTATCACTCTTTTTAATTAGGTGATTGAGGTTCAGAGCAGCCATATGACTTTCCAAATTTACGTCCTAAGAAAAATTAGGAATTCGACTGAGTGGTGCAAATAAAGAGGCGAATTTTATTTCCTGACAATATGCTGCCGGCATGAATGCTTAGAGAGAAGGGGACAGGGCAATATTAGCTGGGAGAGGGAGGGAACACAGAAAGGAAAATGAAAGAGTGCTCAAATCCACACTTTTACACATGGAGTTAGGTGTTAAAGAGTGGAATCTCTGAGAATAACGTCCAAACTTATACTTGACTCACTTCTGGAAGATTATAGATCGGAAACCTCAAGTATCCAGAATACAGACAAGGTCCAAGAGAAAAGAGCCCCCTTAAACACTTCAGCTGGAATCAACGTTCTAAAGTTCAAGCAGTGGCAATCACGCAGAGAGGCACCAGGAAACCTCACTCAGCGCCAACTCGCTCTTCTTTCATATGCAATGTTAATAAGTGTATCTTCCTGATTCATTTATTAGGTCATAAGGTACAAACAGTATGTTAATATAAGAGAAATTTGACATATTGACAGCAAAGAAGAACTAGCTGGTAGCCTAAGAGAAGAAACTCTGACAAGCATAACAAAACTTAAACGGTCTTGCCAGTTTGGGGTTAAGTGTAGATAATCACAGCGCTCCCTCTGTATCCCCCCCCACCTCATGGTGTTCCTTCCTATATGATGGTACAACAAGATAACTAACTGAGCCATAAAAAATAAAAACTTCAGTTGTTTTCACCATCCCTTATTAAAGGCAGCAGAGAAGTTTCAACATGTTTTAGCAATATTCATGTCTAAAATTATTTTAAAAACTGAAACTAAACGCCGAATTTAATTCCAGTTTCCTAGACAACTTGATGGCAAATAAACAGGTTTTATTGTCACTAAAAAGTAATTCATTTGCATAAATGAATTAGAAAATGAGCTTATCTTGAACAGCTAGTCCAAGGACTTCCTTTGTTTGGCAACATAGCAGAAGGGTTTAATCCCCACATCCCACTTCCCAGCCGGGAAGATCCCACATGCCGCGGAGCAACTAAGCTCGTGCGCCACAACTACTGAGCCTCCATTCTAGAGCCCGCAAGTCATAGCTACTGACCCCACATGCCACAACTACTGAGCCCACGTGCCTATAGCCCGTGCCCCACAACAAGAGAAGCTACCGCAGTGAGAAGCCCGCGCACCGCAATGAAGAGTAGCCCCCGCTCGCCACGATTAGACAAAATCCACACGCAGCAACGAAGAACCAATGCAGCCAAAAATAAATAAATTAATTAAAAAAAAAAAAAGAAACTAAGCATGGTGTTAGAGGGTGGGGATAAAAGAGAAATAAAAAGATGGATGAAATCTAGTCCCTGCCCTGGAGAAGGCTGGGAGAGCAAATAACATCTGTGCATTGTGACCTTGACGGGGCAAGAAGCCTCTGACCCCAGAGTGAGTAACTGCCTGGGGCCTGAGGTCAGGAATGCAGCGGAGGCTGCAGGGGGCAGGTGACTTTGACCTGATTTGGAATGTGTCAGGGTATGGGCTCTGTTTTGAATCCCAACTCTGCTGCTTGCAAGTTGCATGCCTTTGAACAAGTTACTTAATTCTCGAAACTTCCATTTCTTATGCTATAAAATGATATTTTTTCTTTTTTTGCCTTAAAACCACTTGCCTTTCTTTTTTCCTATAGAACACCCCCTCCTTTTCTTTTCACTAGCTCCCCTCCCTCTCCAAGGAAGGTGGGCCTGCGTGCCCTCCACAGGCAAGGAGTAAAACAACAGCAAAGCAGGCTGAGCCCCGCAGTGATTCCCTCGCTGGTGGTGGGTTTAGGGGTGGGCGTGAAATGCAAGCCCAGGCAGGGAGATGCGAGGGGAAGCCTGCTCTGGTTCTTCTGGTAAAGTGCTCCCCCGTCATAAAGGAATATTTTATGTATATGATAGAGCTGTCTTTTCTGCCTCTAGACATTCTATGAGAATATGGCATCTTTAAGTGTGACAGCATCTTGGAACGATTACGGTCGCTAATCTGAGGACAAGGCCAATGAGAATGGCAGAGAGAAAAACTAGAAATAAACTGGACCCTTGACCATTTCATTCAGTCACTGTATTAACCAGCTCTGGAGGTACACTACCTCTGGAGTTCTTGTTAAGTGAGAGAATAAATTCCTTACTGCTTAGGCCAGCATCATCAGGGTTTTCTGTTATTTACAGGCAAAAACATATTACAGGATTTATTACCTTATAGATTTGAGGGAGATAAATGAGGAAATTCCTATAAAGTGTTTAGCACTGTAAAATGTTAACAATTATCATTAACAGAGCACTTTATTATGAAATTATATAGTGCTTTCTTCTTTGTTAATATGTGTTATATTTCTCCAAATATACATGACAACATTTTGGCCAGAATCAAAGGTTCTGCATTTTGGGTGCTGAACTCAATTGCCAAACACAACCCATGGTAGAGGTTTAATGTCGGTTTCATAATTTATCTATCTGCCAATCTGTGTGTCATCTATCTATCTATCTATCTAGTCCTCTAAATGCAACCCAATGGACAATATAATCCAGACGCCCTTGTTAGCTGGATGGAGATCCTGTCCTCAGGATGTTTTATTTTGCCACTCAGCAGTAAATTCCACAAGAATCCAAGTAGTCTGAAAAAGGGGAACATGGCAGACCTTTCTACAACTGGAAGGTTCCAGAATCACAGACTATCAGGGCTGGAAAGGACCTGGGAATCACCTTGTCTATCTTCTTCATTTTACAGCTGAGACCCAGAGACTTCCTTATGGTTATACAGCTAGAGGCCAGGTCGGAACTGGAACCCAGCCTCCAGACTCTGACCCAATCCCCTTCCATAACACGTCATTACTTTCTCAACTTTCTCCAGAGTCAGCTTCTCTTACAAGCTGAATAAGGGGGAAGCCCTCTCTTCGGAGGCTGTTTGGGCTGCCAGTAATCTGTGGGATCCGTGGGAATCTGTGCATCCACTTCCTACCAAGGTCGTTCTGCAGAGTTGTTGCCAGGGACCAGGTGTCCTGGCGTGAGATCTGAGACTCGGCATCCTTTGCTGTCTGCAAACATCAGCCCCTCATCCCCAAGGGGTCACTGAGGGCCAGAAGTTGGGAAGAGGCCTCTCCCTGTCCATGCACTGGTCAGATCCTAGCATGGAGGGCTGGTAACAAGGGCAGTGCAAAGAACACAGCACCTATAGGCTGGGCCGCCATCCATCCTGGGGTGAGATTTAGGAGCCCTTGAAAGATCTTTCTTTCAGTCTGTCCCAATCTGGCTCTGCACATGGCCTACCCTCACCCTCACACCCCCCATCACCCACACAACACGCACATTCACAGCTTTGTTCATGCCCTTTTCCACAGGTGAATGCTCCTACCTACTCTCAGTTGCCCCCAGCCCCAACTTGGTGGCCAGTTCAATTTCAGTGCAAATGGCTACTTCTCCCTCAGAATTAACCAAACCCTTCTCGATGTTCCCACCATACTTAGTTTACTTCATCGTCATGAAGTTTAATTCAAGATGGCTTTAGTTGAATCTTTGCTACTAGATCAGTGCTTCTCAAACTTTATATGCATACAAATCACCTGGAGATCTTAGTGAAATACAGATTCAGAATCAGTAGGTCTGGCCTAGGGCCTCGGAATCTACATTTCTAACGAGCTCTGCGGCGATGCTGACACTGGTGGCCTATGGACCACACTTGCAGTGGCAAGGTCCTGCCTCTGAGTTCCCTGAGGGCAGGTGCCATGTCTTATTCATCTTTGTAATACCGGCTTTTGGTGTAGTGTCTGGCTGATCATAGCTGGTTAATACATTTGTTGAAGGGAAATGGGTTAAGGCACTGGTGTTTCTGGGGTGTTTCTCTTAAATGTAAGTGTGTGATCTGGGCAGTATTAGAGTATTGTTGTAGCTGAGATGGTGGCAAGTAGGATGGGGCAGGGCTTGGGGCTCGCAGCAAGGCAGGATAAATCCTGAGTAGGACCAAGACCTCAGCTTTACAGATGCAGAAACTCATGTTTATCAGTCTGTTTAGGTTCCGAAGGACTGACCGATGCTTATAAACCAGAAGCCCCGTGTATTCATTAACATTAAAGGATATGTCTCTGCAGTGACTGAATTACTTGTGCCTGCTTATGAGATGCTCCCCGCCCCCACCCATCCACGCTCCGCCCCCCACCCTGCCCCTCACCTGAGATCAAAGTAGCAAGGGATAGCTTAGCTCAGAACATTGACTCAGAACATAGATAACTAAATGTACTCGCGGGGAAAATAAAGCAGGTAAAGGAAAAGCTTGACAAGTTGCCCCTTCTCCAAAAGGATTTCATTTCTGTAATACTTATTTCCTCCCCAGTACAGTCTTTCTCCTTGGTTAGCACTGGATGAAGACGATAAATTCTTGCTTCTAACTATATGTGTTTCTGGCTCCGTATTGACCAGCCACTCCCCTTCAGCCAACACATCCTTCTACCACGAAGCCCAGCCTCAAAATAACTGATTTAATTCTTGCTTTTTCCAGCTGCATTCCAGTCTTGAGGGTACATTCAAGTGAGCATTTTAATGGTGGACATGTGTGTGGTGCCCAGTACCTCATAGGGTGGGGTGCTCCTGCAGGGACAATTCTGCTTCTTTGATGCTGACTCTCCTCGTCCCCCAATTCTGGGGATGCCTCCTTTGGCCTCTCCTCTTGACAAGACCGCGAGGGGGTGGGCAGGGTGGGACAGACCAAGATCCAGCTCGCGGGCTGGCCCGAGTGCTGTGCTCCCCTGTGGCCTGGGGGCCGTCAGCCGAGGGGGCTGATTGGGAAAGAGGACTCACAGCCTTCGCCCACATACCTCCCCTTTTGCCTGATGTTGGGCTGGAGTTCCCTCGTACTTCTTGACAGCTGGTGACTGAGTATCTCAGCATATACTTTGTCACTGACGCACCGCTCACCATGTGACACCCTGTGGGTCACTTGTCTCTGAGCTTCGGTTTCTTCTTCTGTGAAAAGAGGGATTTGGAGGAAATAGACCCAGTGGTCTCATCCAGCCCTAAGATTAACACCTTAAAGTGCTTCATATTTATAACCTGCTTTAGATGCACTATTCATGGCATCCTCACGATTACAATCCCACATTTACCTGTGAGGAGGATGAATGTTAGGAAGGTAAGTACCTTGTCTTAGAACACCCGCCTAGCAATTGGCCAAACACACATTTTCTTAATCACCAACGGGTACTATCTCCTGGGCCTGGACATGAGGACTTTTTACTTCTCTCCCACCTTGAGAGAGAAAGCACAGGCCTCTGGCTCCCTTGTTTCCTCCTTTCCTCACCTCTCCTTTCCAGGGTCTGGTCTGCGTTCACCCTCTTTGTCTTCTTTCTGCGGAATTCTCCACGTTCTCCCTCAGCCTTCTCCATCTCTCTTCCTCTCCTCCACCCTCCCTTTCTTCTCCCTTCCCTCTCCATCCCCCTCTTAGCCACCTCCCTCCCCTTCCCTCCGTTTCCTCCTGCATGCCAGCCTTTCTTGGGAAATCCTTTTCGGTTCCGCTTTTACAAAGATGTTGCCCCACACTCCTGTGTGAGTCTGTGGGTCAATGGGGGCAGGAAGATAGCTTCCAGGTGAGACCTGATGACCAGGGTGGTGCTTTCCAGTCGAATGGTCTCCAAACATCAGGTGAAAGATGCCCTTGCATTGGGATCACCAGTGGTGGGAGAGGGGGAGATGATACAAACTGCAGATTCCTGGGCCCCAACCCAGAGCCTTTATTTAGTAGGGTCACACAAAACTTAGTACTCTGTATTTTAGAACAGCTCTCCTGAGATGAATCTGATGTGCAGCAAGACGCATACTTTACTGTTGAGACAAGTGCCCATCAGACCCTGTCCCTGAGGGTAAGCCAGTGCGTGGCCAAGTGTCCACCACAGTACCAGGAGTGCTGCCTCCGGAGGAGGCCTTACTTGCAGGTCACAGAGCGTCAGGTAGTGAGTTTGGCAGCTGCTCCTCCCCCGTCCTAGCTGGATGCCCCATCGGTGCCATGTGTGGCTGAATAGAAGGGAGCTCCTTGCTTCCACCACATTTGGGTAAGCTCAGTCTCCTGATTTGCATTTCATCTATTTTGGGCTACAAGTCCCTAAACCAGAGGTATGCTTATCCCTTTCATCCTTTTAGATAACACTTTCCTCTCTCCTATAGTTCTCACCCTGGTTATTGACTGGAGAAGAGTAAGAGGAAAGCAATTTTCATTCAAGTCCCTGTAATAGAACATGAATTTCCTAATTACTTTCTTTCCAAATTAAATTAGTTTTCTAATTAAATACCAGGACATTCCCCCTGAGATCTCTGGGTTCTGACAGCTCCATATGTAGAATTTGGAAGTGCCTCTGAGGCCATCTAGTCTGCCTCTCACTAAAGAACCCTCACTGCCTATTGCTAAAAATACATTTTTTGAAGACCAGTGTTTTTGAAGATGAGCTCTGTGCTGCATCACAAAGCTCTTTGCTGGGATCGCACTCTGCCTTTGGTTTACACCATGTGCTCTCAAAGCGGGCATTATGACCCCCAAGGAAGTATAATTTCTGATTTTAGATATTACAATGATGTGTGGCTTTCCAAAGGGCTATAGGACATAAAACAGATAGACAGTATATTTCGTTATTAAATTTTCATGCGGCGGGGGGACGAGATAAGGGAACATATGTTGAAAAGCTTCCTTAAGGAGGACAAAAATGAAAAAAGGGTTGAAAAACACTGGTTTACGCAAAAGGGGTCTATGTCTCTGGGAAGTTATAATTATGCCAAGTCATCCACACCCTTTCATTCGGTCTCTTCTGTGTTTAATTGAGGAGAAAGGAGTCAAGATAAACTTTGAACACACCTATGTCAGTCTCTCCAGCTGTTCTTTGGGAATGATCCAATTTGCCCTGCCTTCGACAGCTGGGGTGAATTCTCCCTTCTAATTGCATAGCTCTGGTCATTTGTTCCACTCATTTGGTATTTCACTCTTAGCATTAGTGACTTGCATCATTTGTATGTATCTGTTCTGTCTTTATAACTATAACATAAGCATTTTATGGTGGAGCTCATGTGTTTATGTGTTCATGTCTTCATTCATCCAACAAACATCCATTGAGCACCTCCAGGCATAGGGCTAGATTCTAAAGAGACAAGACAGGACATGGTTTCCTACTTCAAAGACTTCCCAGTAAAAAAAGACTGGTGAAACAGGGTGACAAGTGTACCGATAGAGATGACTAGAAGTTGCATGGAGAGATATCCTTCCCAGTTGAGAGGAGGCAGTGCTTGAGCTAAGCCTTGAAGGAAAGGCAGAGTTTCTCAGATAGAGAAAAAATGTGTAATAGGAAGCCCATTTCAGACCGAGCTGGAAGCTTCTGATATGCCTGGAGAGATGTGGGAAGGGAGTGGAAATGAGGCCAGGGCAAAACACGAGGGAACTTGAAGCTCATTCTAAGGACGTGGAATTTATCCACAAGTCAAGGGGATGCCACTAGAGAATTCAGATTAGCCAGTGGCATGATTATATCTTCATTCCCAAGATTAGGTCTTCATTCACTGTGGTTGCAATGTGCATAGGAATCAATGAAGACTGGAACCTCATTAAGAGATATTGCAACAATGCAGGGTTGGTGATGCCTGAACAAGGGCGGTGGGTAGGGATGGAGTGAAAGGAACTGACCAGAAAAGTTACTTAGGAAGGAGAATCTGAGAACTTGTTGATTAATGGGCTGTGAGGTTGAGTGAAAATTAGTACCACCACTTTGATGGGACATTTATCAGTATCTATTACAACTGAAAAAGGGAATACTTTTTCTGTTTCTGAAACTGAAAACAAGAAAAATCTCAAATAAACAATCTAACCTTACACATAAAGCAACTAGAAAGAGAACAAAGAAAAGCCAAAGTTAGTAGAAGAAAAGAAATCATAAAGGTCACAGCAGAAATAAATGAAATAGAAAAAGAAGAAAACAATAGCAAAGATGAATAAAATTAAAAGTTGGTCTTAGAGAAGATAAACAAAATTGATAAACCTTTAGCCAGACTCATTAACAAAAAAAGGGAGAGGCCTCAAATCAATAAAATTAGAAATGAAAAAGGAGAAGTTACAACGGACACAGCAGAAATACAAAGCATTCTAAGAGACTACTACAAGCAACTTCCTGGTTTAGTCTTGGTACAACTTTCCAAGACTGAACCAGGAAGAATTAGAAAATATAAACAAACAAATCACAAGTAAGGAAATTGAAACTGTAATTAAAAATCTTCCAACAAACAAAAGTCCAGGATCAGATGGCTTCACAGGCGAATTCTATCAAACATTTAGAGAAGAGCTAACACCCATCCTTCTCAAAGTCTTCCAAAAATTTGCAGAGGGAGGAACACACTCCCAAACTCATTCTATGAGGCCACCATCACCCTGATAGCAAAACCAGACAAAGATATCACAAAAAAAGAAAATTACAGACCAATACCACTGATGAACATAGACACAGCAATCCTCAGCAAAATAGTAGCAAAGAGAATCCAACAACACATTAAAAGGATCACACACCATGATCAAGTGAGATTTATCCCAGGGATGCAAGCATTCCTCAATATACACAAATCAATCAATGTGATACACCATATTAACAAATTAAAGAATAAAAGCCATGTGATCATGTCCACAGATGCAGAATAGCTTTTAACAAAATTTAACACCAATTTATGATAAAAACTCTCCAGAAAGTGGGCATAGAGGGAACCTACCTCAACATAATAAAGGCCATAAATGACAAACCCACAGCAAATATCATTCTCAATGGTGAAAAACTGAAAGTATTTCCTCTAAGATCAGGAATAAGACAAGGATATCCACTCTTGCCACTATTATTCAACATAGTTCTGGAAGTCCTAGCCATGGCAATCAGAGAAGAAAAAGAAATAAAAGGAATACAAGTTGGAAAAGAAAAGTAAAACTGTCACTGTTTGCAGATGATATGATACTATATGTAAAAAATCCTAAAGATGCCACCAGAAAACTACTAGAACCAATCCATGAATCTGGAAAATTTGCAGGATACAACATTGATGCACAGAAATCTCTTGAATTCCTATTCACTAACATTGAAAGATCAGAAAGAAAAATTAAGGAACCAATCCCATTTACCATTGCAACAAAAAGAATAAAACACCTAGGAATAAATCTACCTAAGGAGGCAAAAGACCTGTATTCAGAAAACTATAAAACACTGGTGAATGAAATCAAAGATGACACAAACTGATGGAGAGGTATACCATGTTCCTGGATTGGAAGAATCAATATTGTGAAAATGACTAAACTACCCAAAGCAATTTACATGTTCAATGTAATCCGTATCAAATTACCACTGGCATTTTTCAAAGAATTAGAGCAAAAAATTTTACAATTTGTATGGAAACAAAAAAGACCCCAACTAGCCAAAGCAATCTTGAGAAAGAAAAATGGAGCCAAAGGAATCAGGTTCCCTGACTTCAGACTATTCTAGAAAGCTACAGTAATCAAGACAGTATGGTACTGGCACAAAAATGGAAATATAGATCAATGGTACAGGATAGAAAGCCTAGAGATAAACCCATGCACCTATGGTCACTTAATCTATGACAAAGGAGGCAAGAATATACCATGGAGAAAAAACAGCCCCTTCAATAAGTGGTGCTGTGAAAACTGGATAGCTGCATGCAAAAGAATGAAATTAGAACATTCCCTAACACCATACACAAAAATAAACTCAAAATGGATTAAAGACCTAAATGTAAGACCAGACACTGTAAAACTTTTAAGAGGAAAACATAGGAAAAACACTGTGATATAAATGACAGCAAGATCTTTTATAACCTACCTCCTAGAGTAACGGAAATAAAAACAAAAATAAGCAAATGGGACCTAATGAAACTTACAAGCTTTTGCACAGCAAAGGAAACCATAAACAAGATGAAAAGATAACCCTCAGAATGGAAGAAAAGATTTGCAAATGAAACAATGGACAAAGGATTAATCTCCAAAATATACAAACAGCTCATGCAGCTCAATATCAAAAAACAAACAGCCCAATCCAAAAATGGGAGGAAGGCCAAAATAGACATTTCACCAAAGAGGACATACAGATGGCTACGAGGCACATGAAAAGATGCTCAACATCACTAATCATTAGAGAAATGCAAATCAAAACCACAGTGAGGTATCACCTCACACCAGTCAGGATGGTCATCTCAAACTAACTGCCGAGAGGGTGTGGAGAAAAGGGAACCTTCTTGCACTGTTGGTGGGAATGTAAATTGATACAGCTACTGTGGAGAACAGTAGGGAGGTTGCTAAAAAAACTAAAAATAGAACTACCATATGACCCAAAATCCCACTACTTGGCATATACCCTGAGAAAACTATAATTCAAAAAGTCACATGTACCCCGATGTTCATTGCAGCACTATTTACAGTACCTGGGTCATGGAAGCAACTCAAATGCCCATCGATAAACAAATGGATAAAGAAGATGTGGTCCATATATATAATGGACTGTTACTCAGCCATAAAAGGAAAGGAAATTGGGTCATTTGAAGAGATGTGGATGGATACTGTCTTACAGAGTGAAGTAAGCCAGAAAGAGAAAAACATATATCGTATATTAATGCATATATGTGGAATCTAGAAAAGTGGTACAGATGAACCTATTTGCAGTGCAGGAATAGAAATGTGGACGTAGAGAATGGACATGTGGACACAGGGTAGGGGAAGGAGAGGGTGGGATGAATTGGGACATTAGGTTTGACATAAATACAGTACCATGTGTAAAATAGATAGCTAGTGGGAAAATGCTGCATAGCACAGGGAGCTCAGCTCAGTGCGCTGTGATGACCTAGATGGGTGGGCTGGGAGGGGAGGGAGGTCCAAAAGGGAAGGGATATATATATATGTGGCTGATACAGTTCATTGTACAGCAGAAACTAACACAACATTATAAAGCAATTATACTCCAATACAAAATCCAATGGCTTGTTTATTCTGCATATTTTTCTTTTTAATCCTCACTACTATTCTATGAAGTAGACTTATAGATGATAACCTAAAACTCCAAAGTCTTAACAAAGTGGCTTAATGTAGGTAGACATTTAGCCATGTCACATAATGCTATAGCTGCGAGTCAAAGGGAATGGAATTCTGTGCGGGTAGAGTTCAAGTATTGGGATCTTGCAAAAGAATGTTTTTATGCCACCCGTTCTGCCTTTCTCCTTGCTGTCCCCAGGATGTGGAGAATCTAAGCTTCCCTACTTGTGGTCACGGCTAAAATATTTATGCTTACAACAGTGTGAGGCTGGGACAAGGATTCTAGAGAGCCATTATCCTTCTAGTTTCCCCCTTGCTTCTAGTTCCTAGGAAAACAAGATGTAACCCTTTTCCTTTGGTTCTGGCGCTATTCTTCCGTGTTAATTTTCTTGTTCAAAAGTTAAGGTGTAGCAGGGGTAAATTGTTGTCTGGCTGTTAAGAGCCTCTACTCTCTGGTTTTGGGGATCTGTGAGCATTCTGACGATTGCAAAGGAGGGAGGTACTACCCAGTGTTATTTACAGGGGGCTCAGCAGTGTCTCAGGATGCAGGCTGGCATGCATGTGCTGAACGTCCAGTGTGTGAGCAGCGGGCAGCTCTCCACGGAAGGCTTACACCTTGCACCAGTGGGATGATCAGGTAATGATGCTGTCCACAGGAGATGAGCCATGGTCCCCGGGGTGGAAATAAAATATTCCCCAGACAGTAGTTCAGCTTCTGTGCTTCTCCTTGCTCCTGGTGACTGTGGAGCTCTGCACTTTCCCCTGGAGGTTCTTCTCTGTTCCTGGTTGTCACCTCTGGGTCCCATCCCCCTGTTTCTTACCCACACCTTGGGTACCTTTGCAGGCCTTGCCCAGCCTTGCAGCTCCTCCTTCCTGTGGCCTCGTTCGAACTCCTCTAGCGCCTTGAGTTTGGGGTGGCAGGGAGTCTGGTTTTCCTCTATATTCGTTCCTAGTGATTTGACAAAACTCTGTTTTCTACTTCATGCAGGCCCCCTCTTCTTCATATTAAAAGCATATTTTCGATTTATTTTAACCTAAAAGGTGACTTTTTTTTTTTGGTATTACAATCTGACCTCATCTTGAGGCAATGCCTTTCACTAATGGGAGAAAAGTGATATACAAGGGCAGAAACGAACAGACAAAATATTACTATTTTAAGGTATTTTCTCTCTACAAAGGTAGAAGAGATACCTAAGCCACTTTTTGACAGATCTGTGTTGCTTCTGAGTACTTTTGAGATCAGATACTGATGAGCTCATCTCTTGTAGTAAATTAATGCCTCAAAATATTATTATGTCTCACAATGTGTACCTTTGAGGTAAAATAATAAATAGTAGCAGGGACCTTCAAAGCCACAAAGGATCATTACTGAGGCCTGATATAATGGTGGAATGGGCAGGGCTGCTGTTTGGGTGATAAGGAACTTTCTGCATTCCTCATATCACAGTAGGTATGAGCACTCTGACAGTAATCCTAGTGACGCTGGAATGTAAAATCAACTGAAGATAAATCTGGGAAAAAAAGAAAAATAAAAAACCCAAACAGAATTCTGGAGAGAATGGTGTAATTTTTACCACCATCCACCAGAGGGCACCATCTTTGCATGAGCTAGGAAAGGGCCCTTGCTCTCCATTTGTGCTGAGGTATCAATTTTAAAAGAAATGAGGGAAGGATGAAGAGGAAGGTGGAAAAATACATAAGCCAGTGTTTTCCCAGCATCTAGTAAGCATAATGAAGGTCTGTTTGTTTCCTATTAAACTTAGATGTGTGGACATGAATAAGCATAAAATTCAATTGATATAGAGTATATATGTACAGATCTACATACACAGATACACAGATGGATATATAGATAGATAGATAGATACAGATAGCTGTATATACATAAATATATAGATATATATGTTTGTGTGTCTCAAAAACACAGCAGTGTCAAAACACTTGAGTTAAAATGGCTGTTTTTTAGCAACTCTATAAAAATCATCAAAATGCTCATTTAGCTCATCCCATACGCATACAATAAATAGTTGGTGAATGAGTAAATAAAGCATCTAGTACAGGTGTAACATGGATGAAATGTCAATTTAATTCTGATCTGGGTTTTGAGGGATACGCAGGAGTTTGTTAGAGGAGTTCAGGGCAGGCATTCTGAGGTCATATGTTCCTGTACTCATAAGCCCAGCAGTGCAGTTCCAGTGTAGGAATTTCATGGCTCGATGGTACCAGAGAAAACTCTTGAGTTCCTGCCCCCTAGGAAGGGTGGCTAAGGAAAAACCACACAAATTGTTTTATGGAAAGTTCGTTAATTTGCATTTCAGGTGAAAGGTAGAAGATTATTAATGGGCTCTTCCAATGGAGCGAGGTACCAACCACAAAATGCTGGCAATTGCTGTGTTATAATCAATATTCAATATATTATGGTACATATATATAAACTAATTGTTAAGCTTTTAAACTTGGCATATAGAATTACTTTTAAATGTAATTTTATTTTAAATTGCTTTCACTTTTTCCTCATTTTTCAATAAAATCATACATTTGATAAATCAAATTTTCCTAAACAGATACCACTTCCATATTTTGTTAACTAAAATTACTTAGGCATTTCATATTATGAGCTGAAAATATGATTTTAAAAAATACTTTACATACCTAACAAGGCAGATTTACAAACCTAACAAAGAAGTTTCTGCTAAGAACTTAAAAAGGCTCTTGTAAATTTAATGTCAGATTTTAAAATGCAAAACAAAATTTAAGCATTTTATTGTACAAAAAGCAACATACACAAAATAGCACACATTTTTTTAAAAGTACAATATACTTGCATGTGTGTCTTGATGTTTCATGTGTTCCAAGATGAGTTTGTAGCCTACCATGCTTCTTCAATCATCAATTACCTCATTCATTAATCAGGGTAACATACACACATGCACACATCTTAAGACAATTTAGGGTGAAGCTCTGAATAGTTTAATAATCACCTTTTATTCCTTAGATTATCACTTCCTTTGGAAAATAGAGATCATAACCTGAGCAAAGGAAATTCTTTTAGTTCTCTTCCTAGAAGAGTGGTCTATACAGCACTCATATATACCCACATTCCTTAAGACACTATGCTTTTATTTTTATTTTTTTAACATCTTTATTGGAGTATAATTGCTTTACAATGGTGTGTTAGTTTCTGCTTTATAACAAAGTGAATCAGTTATACATATACATATATCCCCATACCTCCTCCCTCTTTTATCTCCCTCCCACCCTCCCTATCCCACCCCTCTTGGTGGTCACAAAGCACTGAGCTGATCTCCCTGTGCTATGTGGCTGCTTCCCACTAACTGGCTATTTTACACTTGGTACTGTGTATATGCCCATGCCATTCTCTTACTTCGTCCCAGCTTACCCTTCCCCCTTCTCGTGTCCTCAAGTCCCTTCTCTACATCTGCATCTTTATTCCTGTCCTGCCCCTAGGTTCTTCAGAACTTTTTTTTTTTTTTAGATTCCATATATGTGTATTAACATATGGTATTTGCTTTTCTCTTTCTGACTTACTTCACTCTGTATGACAGACTCTAGGTCCATCCACCTCACTACAAATAACTCAATTTTGTTTCTTTTTATGGCTGAGTAATATTCCTTTGTATATATGTGCCACATCTTCTTTACCCATTCATCTGTTGAGGGACACTTAGGTTGCTTCCATGCCCTGGGTATTGTAAATAGAGCTACAGTGAACATTGTGGTACCTGAAACTTTTTGAAATATGGTTTTCTCAGGGTATATGCCCGGTAGTGGGATTGCTGGGTCATATGGTAGTTCTATTTTTAGTTTCTTAAGGAACCTCCATACTGTTCTCCATAGTGGCTGTATCAATTTCCATTCCCACCAACAGTGCAAGAGGGTTTCCTTTTCTCCACAGCCTCTCCAGCATTTACTGTTTGTAGATTTTTGTTGATGGCCATTCTGACAGGTAGTTTTGATTTGCATTTCTCTAATGATTAGTGATGTTGAGCATCCTTTCATGTGTTTGTTGGCAGTCTGTATTTCTTTGGAGAAATGTCTGTTTAGGTCTTCAGCCCATTTTTGGATTGGTTTGTTTTTTGATATTGAGCTGCATGAGCAGCTTGTAAATTTTGGAAATTAATCCTTCGTCAGTTGCTTCATTTGCAAATATTTTCTCCCATTCAAAGTGTTGTCTTTTTATCTTGTTTATGGTTTCCTTTGCTGTGCAAAAGTTTTTAACTTTCATTAGGTCCCATTTGTTTATTTTTGTTTTTATTTCCACCTAAACTTACAGCTAAAGCAATTAGAGAAAAAAGAACAGAAAAACCCCACAGTTAGCAGAAGGAAAGAAATCATAAATATCAGATCGGAAATAAATGAAAAAGAAATGAAGGAAACAATATCAAAGATCAATGAAACTAAAAGCTGGTACTTTGCAAAGATAAACAAAATTGACAAACCATTAGCCAGACTCAACAAGAGAAAAAGGGAGAAGACTCAAATCAATAGAATTAGAAATGAAAAAGGAGAAGTAACAGCTGACACTGCAGAAATACAAAGGATCATGAGAGATTACTACAAGCAACTATATGCCAATAAAATGGACAACCTGGAAGAAATGGACAAATTCTTAGAAAAGTACAACCTTCCAAGACTGAACCAGGAAGAAATAGAAAATATAAACAGACCAATCACAAGCACTGAAATTGAGACTGTGGTTAAAAATCTTCCAACAAACAAAAGCCCTGGACCAAATGGCTTCACAGGCGAAGTCTATCAAACATTTAGAGCAGAG
Organism: Aethalodelphis obliquidens; assembly: GCF_003676395.1. Lineage (NCBI taxonomy): Eukaryota > Metazoa > Chordata > Mammalia > Artiodactyla > Delphinidae > Aethalodelphis > Aethalodelphis obliquidens. Next base: position 15,973,335 of record NW_020837992.1, on the reverse strand, counting down.
CTAACACCTATCCTTCTCAAACTCTTCCAAAATATAGCAGAGGGAGCAACACTCCCAAACTCATTGTACAAAGCCACCATCACCCTGAAACCAAAACCAAGGGTGTCACAAGGAAAGAAATCTACAGGCCAATATCACTGATGAACATAGATGTAAAAATCCTCAACAAAATACTAGCAAACAGAATCCAACAGCACATTAAAAGGATCATACACCACGATCAAGTGGGGTTTATTCCAGGAAGGCAAGGATTCTTCAATGTACGCAAATCAATCAATGTGATACACCATATTAACAAACTGAAGGAGAAAAACCATATGATCGTCTCAATAGATGCAGAAAAACCTTTCGAAAAAGTTCAACACCCATTAATGATAAGACACTATGCTTTTAGACTTGTCTTCAATGAAGTTATGTGAAGCCACCCTCTACTCCTAATCACTGCCCTCCTATCTTCCCTGCAGCTCAAAGAGGCTGACTACTGGAGCTATTAGCAACCAAATGGAGTGTTGTCACCCCAATAATAGCAAGGACTAAAAGCCAACAAGGCTGGCTAGAGGCTTGAATTACATGATGGTTAGATCCCTGATCCTTTCAAGACCTTCTAGTTCCCAAAGTGAAAGGGTACCAGATGTCTCCTTTACTTGTGTGATGACAAGAATCACCTGGGGTGCTTGCTAAACACATCCATTGGGCTTCCCTGGTGGCGCAGTGGTTAAGAATCCGCCTGCCAGTGCATGAGACATGGGTTCAAGCCCTGGTCCGGGAAGATCCCACAGGCTGTGGAGCAACTAACCCCGTGCACCACAACTATAGAGCCTGCAAGCCACAACTACTAAGCCCGCATGCCTAGAGCCCATGCTCTGCAACAAGAGAAGCCACAGCAATGAGAAGCCTGCGCACCGCAAGAAGGAGAAGCCCCCACTTGCCACAAAAAGAGAAAGCCTGCGCACAGCAACAAAGACGCAACATGGCCAAAAATAAATAAATAAACAAATAATAAAACAAAACAAAAAACACATACATTATCATGTCCATGCTCTGACAACTCTAGCTTAGAAGAGCCTGGGTGAGGCTCAAGTGTTTTGTATATTTTACAAGTGCCCCAGATGATTATTATTATCAGGCAAATATAAAATATATTGTTTTTTAAAAAATTATACCTAAGTTCACGTCTCAGCTCTACCACTTACCAGTTGTGTGTTGGAGCAGATCTAGTGTGCAATGATTTCCCAAAGCTCTGGGCATCTCCTTTACTCCAGTGCACCCCTACCCTGGAAATGGCAGCAGATCTCTTTGGCAAAAGTTAGGAAGAGACTCCCAGGAAATACTTGCAAAAATATCGCAAGGTTCTTCCTAAGGGGAAAAATGCTTTCTTTTCATTTAAGAGCTTCTAGTTCTGACTCAGGACTGAAAATTGGATGAGGGGTCTGGAATTCTACCTGACGGCTCATTTTTGGTTCATATTGATATTAATTCATTCACTCAAATATTTATTGAGCACTTCCACGTGACAGAAACTGCTCTAGATGTTTGGGATGCATCACTTGAAAAAAGAGTAAAAAATTCCTGCCACCATGTAGTTTATGTTCTCAAGTAGAATCTCACTGAGCCTGCCACACAGTTTTTCCAAGGGACCCTATGATCATTTGCCACCACAAAGAATCTGTGTGTTGGATCATTCTGATATCCATACACCATAGCTGCTATTATGATATCCACATATACTTTGGTGGTTAGCACCACCTCCCATTGCAATCAAAGGTAATTTTCAACTACAGCATCTTCTTTCAGCCTTTGTGGACACCTCCACTGTGCCACTACTGCTGGCACCATCACCAATGAGCCTTTGCTGTAATAAGAACCACCATGCATAATCTCTCATTGCCCCTGAGCTTTTTCCTTTTGCTTTTTAAAATTATTATAATTATTATTGTTTATTGGAGTATAACTGCTTTGAGTCACCCCTTCAAGATGAAGAGCCCTGGATGGAGGATCTGACTGCTGAGTCTAGGACAGGTGCCCGTGTCCTTGCGGCCAGGACAGGAGAGGGACTGTCCGGCCCCTCTGGCAGGAGACAGTCCCTCCAAGACTCACACAATTTTTCAGCCCAAATAAGAAGGATGGTCAGAGACTGAGTGACCAAAACAAAGCTACACAAAACCCTAATAAATGCACTTGCCCCTGGCCCACTCAGTGTTCAGGATCCTCTTTGGGCTAATTTACAGGGATCCTAGGACAGTGTAAGGAGGGATCAAAATGTGGCAAATCAGACCCAAACCCGGGACTACCCAAAATCATTTGCCTCTCCTTCAAGTGAACAAGAACTTACTCTTCAAACCCATTTGAAGGCAATGAAAAATGAGTATCAAAAGTTAATTTCCACATTAAAATCTTCTGAACACTTGTCTTATAACCAGCTGTTCTCTGTGAATAAACTCATGCTGAGCTCCAAATTTCCAACTTGCTACAAATATTTTAGACCTTGCTAGAAATTACTTCCGCCTCCTTTCTCTTCGGTTATTATTGTTTTTCATCTCTAAAACACTTTCTATGTGGATCAAAAGTGTTCTGCTCTTTTCTTTGAGCTACTCATGATCCCAGAAGTAGGCCTGGCCCAGTTTACAAGAGAAAATCATTATACCATCCTGAGAAAAATTAAAATGAAAGAATTATAACTTCTTTCCCATATTGCCTCTTGCTTGCCTCTAGTTTTCTGGGGTGACTGGTCTAGATGGATGAGGGATTGATCAGGATTAGAACATTTCTGGTCAAAATTGGTCACAGAAAATCTGCAGTTCTTTTGTATGCTATGATTTGATGAAAATATTAAATGACTTTGTCTCAGTCTTATGGTAAAATTCTTAGATAGGTGGGGTGCCTTTTTCTAAGTAGCTCCTTTCCATATAGATATTGTTTATGTCTTCCTTTATAACATCTGTGGGAAAGAAAGTCTAATTAAACATATAAGGATACGCACAAGAAGTGGCAGGAGAAATTATACAGAAAAACACATCATTGTGAGCAAGTCCAAGAGACTTATTTCTAAGCCCATTAAAACATGTTTTTCAAAAAAAAACACATGTTTTTCATGTGAAAGGGAGGTTTGATTTACTGGCACATTTGAAATAAGGTGGGCTCTTGAATCACATAGGCAGAGTCCAATCTCAGTGTTGCACTTACTATCTTTCATTGAAAAGGAGGTGATGATAATCCCTATTTTGCATGGCTGAGAATGGAATGAGAATCAAGTATAAACACCTCATCTACTTCTTCCTCTTGGAAGGCATTCAGCTAATGTTTATTCAATCTTTTTTCAAAGCCAGTGGATAGTAACCCACAGCCAACCAGAGGAAACTATTTGGGAAGGAAGAGAAGGGGTGGAAAACAGCATGGATATTAGGTTGAATTTTCCAGCTTCTCTGAGAGACAAGTCATTAAACATTCACTGTGTACCTGTTAAATTTCTAGCAGGATATTGGATCCAAAAGACACATGAGAAATGAATGAACAGATTCCTACTCCCTCGAAGCATAAAATCAAGTTAAAAAGACAGAACTTAAACTCAGGATCTAGAATTAGACAACAATATAAAGAAACTGTCGAACCACACCAAATAGTATGGACTGAAGCCCTAAGTATGGGAAGAGTCTGTATGGTTAAGGGAATCCAGAAGATCAGGTAACGTAAAGATTTATTTTCAGACTGAGGTCTCTCCCAGAGGTATCGAATCTGGAACCCCTAGGAGAAGGTGTCATTGTGCATTCATAAGGAGCAGTGGCAGGAAGAGCAAGGCCACATGAGCAATGCTGGTGAGTCTCTGAGAGGGATGTCTCCGCGGCTTTGAGCCCCCCAAGTAAGGCAAACCACTCACCTTCGTGGTTGTTAACAGGAATGAGTCATTCAGGGACACCACATGTAGATTTTATGTTATTCATACCAGTTGTTTTTCTTCTCTTTTCTCCCCTTAACCCACCTTATGCCACCACATCTTTTAGGATCAGATAGAGTCCCATTCATAAGACAACTAAGGCAACTAGGAGGGATAACTAATAGGGAAGAATTGAAATGCATATTGGCCCATTGTGTGTCATACCGCCTCCAGGGAGAAGGCTAGCATGAGGTTTGGGGTTATCCAACAATTTCTTTGTTACCACATCAATATCACTATTGTGTGGAACGAATGTTGAAAACCTGCTCAGATTATAATGAAGTTTGAAGGCAAAACAGGTGAGAATGGAAAAACAAGAATGGAGAAATAGGACAGGGAAGTGGAGGATATGGAGAGCCTTGTTCCTACATCCCATGAAGACTGTATTGTTAATGCCAAGCACTGCTCTCAGTCAAGCCCCTTGTCACCAACAGTATGTGTGACTATAGAAAACAATCGATTGAGAAATGTATCCAAAACCTTGCTTTCCTGCACTCAGATCGTCTCAATAATCTTATTCAGCAAATCCATGCCAGGATTTATGAATAACAACAAATGAACAAAAGTCCAAATGATTGAAGATCTTTTCTTGAAAGAACAATTCATTCAACATTTACAGAACTTAGACACTGTGCAAACACTCTTAGTGTCTAGAGGAAGAAAGATGAAAAGACAAAAGTCCCACCTCTCATGGAGCTCAGTCTGTTGAGGAAGACAGTTGAGGAATACTCCTCCACTGCATAGGGGAGTATTGAGAGAGAGAGAGAGAGAGAAACAGAGCAACAGGAATCAAAGATGATTTTCAAGTTTCTGGTTTAGACAACTGGATGGTGGTTCCAGTAACTGAGACTGGGAAAACAGGAAAAGGAGAAGGTTGGTAAGGAAAATTATCAGATCAGCTTTGAAAATGTTGAGATGAAAGTGCTTGACAGGTGTCCTTGTGGAGATGTCCATAGCTCATTGGATATTTAAAACTGGAGCCAAAGAAAGAAGTCTGGACTGAGAACATAGATTTTGAAATTATCCATGGGGAATAGATAAATTGAATCAGGGAATTCTCATAAAAAGATGAGCAGAGGGCTGAGGAGGAGGACGATAGAAAAAAACACATAAATATTTACAACACTAGGTAGCAAAAGAAAAAGACATCTATGGATCAGAGGGCAAGAACGGGCATCAGTTCTGTTACAATCGTGTTTGATTGTCTGGGTTTCTATTTCTATTTCTATTACTAGAAGACAATAACCATCAAAGTGTCATTAGGAAAAGTAATGAAGGGGATTGTTTAGTTTTCTTATGTTATTACAACTTCACCCTAGTGGAGTGCCATGTACTTTTCTCACCAGACATTTAGCTAGCTGAGAGATAGGACTAGTGTATAATATTTAAGTTTCTCATTTTATGAGTGTTTTTTTAAAAAATAAATTTATTTATTTTTGGCTGCATTGGGTCTTCGTTGCTGTGCACGGGCTTTCTCTAGTTGTGGTGAGCAGGGGCTACTCTTTGTTGCAGTGCACGGGCTTCTCAATACAGTGGCTTGTCTTGTTGTGGAGCATGGGCTCTATCTAGGCAGGCAGCCTTCAGTAGTTGCGGCGCGTGGGCTCAGTAGTGGTGGCTCGTGGGCTCTAGAGCACAGGCTCAGTTGTTGTGTCTCACGGGCTTAGTTGCTCCGTGGCATGTGGGATCTTCCTGGATCAGGGCTCAACCAGCGTCCCCTGCATTGGCAGGCAGATTCTTAACCACTTTGCCACCAGGGAAGCCCTATAAGTCTTTTCATTATACACTTTAGGTATGATGGAAAAATGCTGGGCCATTGATAGAACAATTAACTTACTATTTACCAGTTGACATTATACACTAAAAAGCAGGGGCAGTGAATTAGAATGAACCTAGAGAGGCCACCTAGTCCACCTGTGGTCTCCATGCTTGACTTTGAGGCAGTCAACATTTATTTCCTGAGATTAACTTGGGCAGCACAATGATCAAGCTTGAGAGAAATAATAAATATGTTGCATTACCGATATATTCAAAAAACCTCTTTTGGGGCTTTAATGTTGGGCCCAAACCGACAAGTTGAAATTTGACTAGATTTCTGAAAAGTGACTGCACAAATTAAAGATGGTGAAAGCTAACCCCATTTCCGGCCATGCTAATAGAACATAGAACATGGGTAATAGTTTTCTTATGCTCCTCACTGGGAAGGATGTGGAATGCTTGAGTTGTGGGTGCCCCTTCAGGCAATGAGAAGGGAACCAGACAGAAAGGAGGCCATGTGATGAATTACTGAAGAAATGCTTAGTGACTAGCCAGAGGGGGTGGAGGTAGGCAGAAGGTTGTAATGACTTTGTAAATATGGGATCTCTGGCCATTAAAAGAGGACTTAGATGAATTCAATCAAGATTCAGAGGCCAGAGTTTCAACAAACGGAAAGAAGGTAAAGGAAGGCAGTTCACAGTAGGAAAGACCTTATGAAACTACTTTCTCTCTTCATAAATGGAATGGGCAGTCCTGTGAGGTGGGGAGCTCCCCACAGCTGGGAGTGTTTAAGCAACGCGATGTTGCAGACGAGGGTCCTGGAGAGGGGAGAAATTGAGTTAGATGACCCTAAAAGCCATCGTCATGCTGAGATTTACCCTTGTGAAATGATCCATTCAAATTGCTTCATTTTCCCATCCTCAAAGCAATCCTGCTTATGAGAGATTTTTTTCTCCCCATATAGAGATGATTGGTTCGACAAATCTTATAATTCTGCTAGAGGATGAAACCTTTGCTAATTTTTTCAACACATTTCTTTCTCTCCTAGTAAGCATTCTCAGACTTAAATCCAAATGTTTCATCAACAGCTGAATAGTGAATCTTACTGAGCTGAGTATCTTTTTTTTTTTTAATTTTACATTATTTATTTTTTATACAGCAGGTTCTTATTAGTTATCCATTTTATACTTAATAGTCTATATATGTCAATTGCAACATCCCAATTCATCCCACCACCACCACCACCACCCCCAGCCAACTTTTCCCCCTTGGTGTCTATACGTTTGTTCTCTACATCTGTGTCTCTATTTCTGCCCTGCAAACAGGTTCATCTGTACCATTTTTCTAGGTTCCATATATATGCGTTACTATATGATATTTTTTTTTCTATTTCTGACTTACTTCACTCTGTATGACAGTCTCTAGATTCATCCACGTCTCTACAAATGACCCAAAATTTCATTCCTTTTTATGGCTGAATAATATTCCATTGTATATATGTACCACATCTATTTTATCCATTTGTCTGTCGATGGACATTTAGGTTGCTTCCATGACCTGGCTATTGTAAATAGTGCTACAATGAACATGGGGTACATGTGTCTTTTTGAATTATGGTTTCCTCTGAGTATATGCCCAGTAGTGGGATTGCTGGGTTATATGGTAATTCTATTTGTAGTTTTTTAAGGAACCTCCATACTGTTCCTCATAATGGCTGTATCAATTTACATTCCAACCAACAGTGCAAGAGGGTTCCCTTTTCTCCACACCCTCTCCAGCATTTTTTAAAAAATCAAGTTTTACCAAATCAAAACTATTTCAATTTGAGCAAATAAACATGAAGTAGAAAATCCTCTAAAATCTCCAGGAGTTCCAGTTATTGATATAATGAAATCCTAAATCCCCAGCCTCCTTGATCACCTTTGCCTGTACACAGTTATCTTTCATCACACCCTTTGCTGGTACCCAGTGCTGCAGTGATGGCCGCTCTACCCTTGCAAAGCACACCTGGCATTCTCCCACCTGTATGCTTCTCCTTGGCTGTGTTCTTAGTTTCCATAGTTTCACCCACCAAACTCTTAACCATTTTTCAGATCTCTAGTTAAATCCTGCTCTGCTTAAGGAGTTCCTAGGTCCTCCCAATAGGAACTTATTTCCCCCTGCCTCTGTGCCCCTTGACACTTTGCAACTTTCTTGTGTTATATGTGTGTATCTGCCCCACTGGATTGTGAAGTTGTGAATTCCTCCAGAAGGACCATGGATTATTCATTCTGCTCTACTCCCTTCACCCAGTGTTTGGCAGATAGCAATTGCTGAGTTGTTAACTGAAACCAAATTTATATATCTTCTCAATCTATGCAACTAAAACAAACCTCAAATATCAAAATATTCTTCAAACCAAACCTACACTAATCCTGCTTCTTTTTTGGTTTAAATATTTGGTTACATCTGAGCGCTGGTGCCTTATAAATAGTTGCTCATCTCAGTGCACCTTTTTCCATGGATGCTGCCTGTGAAAAGGTGAAATTTCACAAAACTAGGAAGAACACTATTATTCCACAAACACCTATTGGGTGGCCACTTTGTGCTAGACGCTGAGCTTCGTCCTGGGGACACAGACATTAATGATACCATCTGTGTCTTCAAGGAATTCCAGTCTAACGTGAGAGACCAGAGTTTAAGGCCAGTGCGCAAAGGGTTGTGAGTGACATGACTGAAGTCTCTAGGAGGCAGTGGGGTACATTGGAGGAAGAGGCCACTCCTACCTGGAAGAGTCAGAAAGGTGCCAGTGAAGAGGTCACACAAGCCAAGCCTGGAAAGAAGACTAGTTATTTGACAATGGTCTGGGGACGAAGATGGGGAGGGAAGGGTGGATAAAGAAGCAAGAGGAAAAGACGGGGGGGTTGAGTATCAAGAGAAGCAGAGGCCTTAGGGACAGGACAGAGTAAGTAAAGGCACCACGGAATACAGTCCTATGGCACCTTGGGGGAACCTCTAAGGCTGAAGAAAAAGTTGTGAGAGGCAGACATAGCAAGAG
>NW_020837992.1:15868056-15964602 GCF_003676395.1 Aethalodelphis obliquidens | reverse complement strand
CACTCATACTCTAGCATCTGCCACTGTCTTAATGAAAGGTTTCAGAAGTAACCTTAAGGCATTTTAGCTAATCAGTTTGTCAACTTAATTATGCAGCCCGCAATAATGTTATAGAAATGGCGAACGTAATGTGGGAAGTAGAATCCTGAGAATGTCCTGGCCATTTAGGTCGCTGTGGTCTATTTAGGAAGAAAGTGGTATTTCATGTTGAGTGCTGCTGTCAATTTACAAATTTCTACCATTTAATGTCCATAATCACCCTGTCAGGTCAACATCATTCCCTCCTTACAGATGGGTCTCAGAAGTTAAATGACTTGCCTAAGATCACTTGGCAAATCTGGGGCAGTCCTAGAGTGACCAGGTCCTGTGGCTCCAGGCCTGGCGTGTTTTCCACATCAGCCTCCGGCCCTGAATGGCACAAATGTCACATGGTGAAAATGCTCCCACGCACTACTCCCACAAAATCTCACGATCTCACAGTCCCACCGCACATCCCATAAAGGTAACTTCACATGCCAGGCAGGGCGTATCTTGTCCAACACTGAGTGCAGAGCAGGGAGGGGTCACTAAGGATTGAGTCTCCTTCATAGACCGATATTTGTGAAGTGCAGGCAACACCATCACCTTCCATCGATACAGCCAAGGACAAAGGGAAGAGAAGGAGGGGGCCGCAGACTGACAAAAGTTTGGGGCTGCCGGTCTCGGGGAGATGGTCAGAATGACGTGATGTGCTGAGAGTTCACTTTAGCCCCTCTGGTTTATCACAAATACTTTGGGGGCACTTTGAGATATTTTGATGCCTACAGTGAGACTGCTAAGCATAGCTACCTGTAAACATAGAAGCCCTTTCACATTAGGCTCAAAACTGCCTAGGTCACAGACCCTTCTCCTTGACAAAAGAGGACAGTAGCCTAGAATTTTCTATCAATCTTGGACACTCTTAATGCCCCCCTAAGTAATTTGTACCTTTAATCCTCATATCCTCTGTTCTCTCTACTTTCTCCGGTTAAAGAATTTAGGCAAATCCAAAGGTATTTCTCTTTATGAAAAGGCTTTAAGCCTTTGCTCTTTCTAAGTCCTGTAGAAATGAATAATGCAATACACAAAATAAATACCTTTTAATGTCATGAGCTTTGGCCTTTGCACACAGGCAAGAGAACTCCCAGGTCGGGGCAGGATGGAGCCAAAAGGTAAATGAATCTTGCAGTTTAATCTTTCTTGGTTGTTTTGCACAAAGCAAGTTGATTCAGTGCAATGAAGTTAAGAATCAATGTCCCTTGATATAGGAAAGCAATGGAACCTCTCTTCGCCTGTGGCTGCAGATGGACTGTGACATTTTCATGAAGAGAAACTCTAGACCCCTTTGGCTGTTTCTTAGCTTTCTTTTGCAGGTCTTTGGTCAGACACCATTTTACACTCTTGAATAGTGGAGCTTGTGGCCAGAAATACCCCTTGACTTGGTGAGTATGATTCTTGATGGTGTATGGTTTGGGATGGGGGAAGAGGCAGCTGAATTTGATGTGTGGATTCGGACAGGGAGAGGGATAGGAGCTCCTGAGGGTGACTATGGAAGAAACTATAAAGCAGGTAAGTAGGACAAACAGCATCAAGCCAGGTAGACATTTCTGCTTTTTGCATTTTTACCACTTGGGCAAGCAACTGCTGGTGAGTTCTTTCCTCTATATTGTAGTCCATGGTTAGCAAAAGGGATTAACCTCTCGTGTCCACTGTGGTCGTTGGGTAGGAGATACTTGGAGGACTGTGTTGAGAAGAACTCTGAGGCCACACCTAAGCCAGAAAGAGTCTGGGAATTGGTTTGTGATGCTTGCCATGGGTGTGAGATAGGCAGTGCAGCCCATGGGCCACATAGCAATTATTTGCATTGTAAGGTGTAGCTCAAGTCAAGATGACACTCGACAGTTCCTAGTGACTACTTGACCATGAGACATATCTTTCTCCCAATCTTTTTTTCTCTTTATATGTTTTTTCCTTGTCCTTGTTCACTGTCTTTCTCTTCTCCTTTTCCCCCCTTCCTGTTCTCCTTTTCCACTCTGTAGACCTTGGACTCACCAACGGCTTCCTCATGCCCTACCTGTGACATGTGGCATCAGAAAGCTCACTCAGCCATGCTCACAACAAGGTTTTATTATTCTCTGGGATCTGGAGAGCTGAGAAAGACACTCCACTTGATTCTTATATTTGGTTTCCTTAGGAGAGCCCCAAGACTTAAAATTTTCTTTTCTTTTCTTTTCTCTGGTAGTTACATCCTTCAGGGATCCATCCCGTATTCTAAATGATGTTATGTGTGAGTGTTTGTGTGTTTTCGTTGTGTTGTGTAGGTGATATGGGTTGGGAGCTTGTGAGAAATTGTAAGTGTGCTTACAAAGAAGCAAGTTGAGTAGAGTTATGACTTGACACAACAGACCAAAATCTCTCCTGCTTCTCTTCTCTCAAGCAAAACTTAGATTTTTTTTTTTACTTTGACCTTTTCTTAAACAACCTCACCCAGGAACGAGAAACATTTTTCTGATGAGAAAACAAGCCTTTCCTTTCCTACCAATCAGTCCTTTGAGAACCTCAACCCCAGTCTCCGCTTCCCTTAGATACTATTTTTAATCAACACACCTCTTCTCTGGGCCAAATACTACAAGCATGAGGTTATTTATTGCCCTTGCTAAGCTGCATTTCTTAGCGATTCAGTTGCATTTCTCTTTTCTGTTCCTTGTTTGTTTGGACTCTAGATTGCAAAGTACAAAGGATTATTGACCTGGTTGGAAAAATACCGGTTACCTTTCTTCTGTAAAACCAACTTGTGTTTCCATTACATTCTCTGTCAGGAGTTCATCAGTTTCGTTCAGTCCCCAGAAGGAGGTAAGCCCGTGGGTGTGTGTGGGGAGAAACCTGGGCAGCTAGGTTGCACAGCATCCCGTGCCTGTCAGTCCTACAGTAAGGTACAAGTACGGGCTGCCTTCATAGCCTTAGATGTACGGTTGGCTCAGGCTGTGTTGCGGCGAAATCTTAGGCTGAAAAATCGGAACCAAGAGCAACAAGCAGGAGTCTGATGGGCTGGGCTGTTTGTCTCACTGCAGCCAGACATGAGAGAGTTAATGACGGCCACATTGCCTACAATATGTTCAGAATCAAAGGTAGCACCACCTTCACTGTTATCACCTGGCCTGAGCCACCATCATTTCTCGCCTGGCTATTGAAATCATCTCTGAATCAGTCTCCTCACTGCTGCTCTTGTTCTCTGCTCCCAGCAGCCAGGGTGAGCTTTTTAAAACATCCGTTAGTTCATGTCACTTCTCTGCTCGCTGACCCTCCCCACCACCACCACCAATGGCTCCCATCTCAGTGTGAAATCCAGCGCCCCTAAAATGCCTTTCCAGGTCCTAGAGACCTGGCACCATTGCCTTTCTGACCTCATCTCCTGCTTCTCTCTTGCTCCTTCATTGCAGGCAGATTGACCTCCCTGCAGTTCCTCAGACATAGTGGACACATTCCCAGTTCAAGGCTTTGCACTGGCTGTTCACGCTGCTGAATACATGGAAGGCTCCTCCTCCATGTATTCACATGGACCTCCCTTCACCTCAAGTCTCTGGGCAGTTCTCACCTCCTCATTGAAGGCTACCCTGATGGCCCCAATGCCCACTCATCCACCCCTGTCTTAGCTCTCCCTACATCCTCCTTTCCTTTTTCATTTTTTCCTGTAATGCTTATAACTTTCATTCTCACTAGAGGATGTATTTATTATGCTTATTGTGTATTGTCTCTCTCCTCTGCTAGAGTATAAGCTCCTTGAGGGCGGGGATTTTTGTTCTGTTTGTGGATGTATCCCAAACACCTAGAATGGCACTCGGCACTTAGTAGGCACATAATAAATATCTGTTGAAAGAATGAATGAATAAGATTTCCATCTAGGGTTGATTTGACAACTTGATTCTCAGCTCAACTAGCCAAAGGAGAAAGGAAACCAGGGAACGTTAAGATTCCGGAGATCCCACTGAGTAAAATGTTGTAACAAATCGTCCATTGTACTCACCTCCCTCCTTCAATACATTGATATGTATTGGGAACATTGCTGTCAGCTAGGGACCATAGAAGGCAAGGGGCCTTCGATGGAGGGTAACTTTGATCTGTGGATTGTACACATGCTTCTGTGTCCATCCCATGTCACTTGATGAATGTCCCTAGAGGGTCTGGTGCCTAGCTTCAAAAGCACCGCATAATCAGGGCCCAACTCATCTCACTGGTCACCATCTTTCCTCACTCACACTGAGCTAGTGGGGGTCTGGCCATGTGCAAGGCTGAAAGAGGGACCGGGGGAAGAGCTCGTTTCAGTTTCTCACCATGGACTATTTTTTCAAGATCACTTTGTGGAGAAAAGATGGGGCATGAGGATGAAAGCTCAAGGCTCATGCTTCAGTCCAAATGAGAAATGACGGTAGCTTGAGCACAGCAGACACAGAAGGTTGTGAACAGATTTAGAATTTATTTTGGTGAGAGAACCAACTGGACTTATTAATAGATTGGATGTAGGGCATATGGGAAAAAAGAAGCAAACAAGACTGATAATTCGTAGGCAATTATGTGGATAAATTTCAGAACATGGATATCATCTGTCTATTTATGACGATACTTGTCACGGCACTTGAAAAGTTCATCCACGGAGAAAAGAGGAAAAGTGAATTGCTTGAGGATTAACTCGGGGGCACTCAAGGTTTAGGGGTTGAGCAGAGAAGCAGCTGGCAAAGGACACTGTGGAGGAGCAACCACTGGGGAGGAGAAGCAATAAGTGTGGTGCTGCAGGTGCTAAAGAAGACAGGTGCAAGAGCGAAAGGGTAGTCAGCTGAATCAACTGTGGTGTGAGGTTGATGAAGACAGCGAAGGACCATTGGATTTGGTTGCTATGAAGGCCATGGGTAACCTTGACCTCCTAGGCTTTAATAGGAAGGAATGGATGAAAGCCCCGATACACATTCTCACAAAGACCATCCAGCCTACCTGAACTCCCCATCTTTGGCTCTCCAGAAAGATGGAGACTTGCAGACCTGGGTTTGCACCCTGGCTCTTCCACTTACTACCCATACGAATTTGGGCGACTTAGCAATCCTTTCTGAGCGTTAGTTGCCTCTTCTGTAAAATGGAAATAATTACATCTTATGGCATTGTCATGTTTGTTATGGGATGTCATATATGAAAGCATTAGGCTCTGGAAAGCGGTAGGTGCTCAAGAGGTGGTAACTATTATTCTTACCATAATTTTCCTCTCCTGTGTTGCTTGTTCAGTGCATTCTAGGCAGGCAAGCTCCCCTCGTCTCTGTGTAACCGGCGCTTCTGCTTGACAAGCCCAAGCACAGAATCACTTTGCCTAACAGAGTACCTAACATGAACTACAAGCTCAATTAAATGTTTGTGATAATGGCAACTGAATAAGAAATATTTGCAGCATGTCCACAGAAACGCTTAGAGGATTAAAGTAGAGAGTACAATGATCAGACCTTTCCTTTTCTACAAGGACCCCCAAGGTGTGTATTGTTCCCGAATTAATGGAGGGCTGAAATTAGGCTCCTTTTCCCATTTTTAAAGAGCAGGATGCCTTTCTTAAAGCTTACCCAGGAATTAATCACTGAGCATTTTCTATTGTAGATATCACTACTCTCTAAAGTAGAAATGTCACTCAGAGAAAATCAGACATTCAGGTAATTCAAAGTTTTATTGAATATGCTTTACAAATGGGCATTTGATTGTCATATCCAAGTACTCACTACAAATCAGAAAAACAAATCTTACTTTTAAAACTTAAAGCAACCTTGCTGCTCCTAAAACCTTAAAGAAAAGTCTTAAGTTTTTTTCTTCCAGTACTTGTTAATTTCATTCAGTGACACCCTTTTTAGACCACCTCCTTTTTAAATTCTATTTATTTATTTATTTTTGGCCATGCCCTGTGGCATATGGTATCTTAGTCCCCAACCAGGGATCGAACCCGCACCCCCTGCGCTGGAAGTGCAGAGCCTTAACCACGGGACCACCAGGGAAGTCAAGACCATCTCCTTTTCAGAAAGAACCTAAGACACTGTTTTTTCTCACAGCTCCTCTCATTACAAAGCTTCATCTTCACCACCACAGTGAGGATAAATGGAAAGAATATCAGACTTCATGCCAGAAAATCTTTTCAAATTCAGACAGTGACACTTCCTATGCATTAGAGTAAATCAACACGTCTCTAACCTTAGTTTCCTCATCTGCAAAATGAGGATCGCAACACGTATCTTACAGGATTATTTTGAAAACGAAAAGAAGTAAAATATGCAGGTGTAATTTATAACTTATAAAACACCATCAAAATATGTCCTAGCATTATTACTCATGTATGAAGAGGGATCGTTCATTTTTAATGCATATTTATTGGTCATTACCATGTGGCAGACATTTTGCTAGGCTGTACGATACACATCAAAAAATATATCTATCATGGGCCCTAAGGAGCCAATGACATATATATCATTCCAGTGGGGAAGAATCATGCTCTGGGTGGAGAGAAACATGCTCTTGGGTGGCCATGGGTGCTAGGAAGCCAGAGAGGACACTCAGACAGGGGTGTGGAAAGTGAGGGCATTCAGAGGACTTCCTGAGGGGGTGACACTGGAACTGTCTCACTGCAGATCGAAAAGCAAGACATCACACTCAAGTCAGTCCTCTGTGAGGTGAGCCACACAGTCCACAGTCCTGGGCTCCCAGCCAGTTCAAAGGTAGCACAGCCCGCTAAGGCAGAAGTTCTCAACCTCAGTGTCACTAATTCTGTTCTTCCGGATAATTCTGTGTTTCGGGGGTGCTATCCTGTGCATATCGTAGAATGTTCAGCAGCATCCTTGACCTCTATCTACTAGATGCCAGTACAACCCCCCACCCTCAGCTTTGACAGACATTTTAACTGCCCAATGGCCCCTGAAGGGCAAGATTGCCTACAGTTGAGAAATACAGCCTTGACATAATAGAAAACCAACACAGGTGATTCTAGAAGGAACGCATTTCATACAGTTGGTGCTTAGACTTATACTAGTTAGTGCTCAACAAATATTGAATGAATGAATGAGCCACCCAGAGCCCATTTGACCTTTTGGGTCTCATGTAGAAGAGCTCTGAGCTAGTAATTAAGTTCTAAGGTGCCGAGTGAGAGGTAACAATAACACCACGTCCATTTATACTGCGCTCTGTGCAAGTTGTATAATCTGGGGCAAGTAGTTCAATTTCCCTGAGTCTCTCAGGCTCTTCAGTTCCTAAAAGGGGATAGTAATCTTATCTTGCAAGGTTGTTGGGAGAATTACATGAGATAATTGATGTAAAACATAAAACATTAGAGGTTTAGGAACTCACTCCTTTGGTGCAGTTGACAAGAGGAATCTTAGCAGGATGCTCTCCCAGCTCCTGCCACTAAGCTTTACCCTTAAAAAGGACTAGAGTAGTTTGAGCATATGCTTTTTTTTGTTATAAACGTGGAGAATGCTGAGCACGGCACCAGGAACTGACACATCAGCTATCCAATTCATTGCTCACAAGCAACCAGGTTAGTCAAAAGGCTCAGGGAATTCCCTGGTGGTCCAGTGGTTAGGACTCCGTGCTTCCGCTACAGGGGGCATGGCTTCAGTCCCTGGTGGGGGAACTAAGATCCCACATGCCACGTGGTGCGGCCAAAAAAAAAAAAAATGTCAAGAGGCCCAGAGAGTTGGGACTCGCCCAGGATTACACAGCAAAAAAATACTTCCCTGAATTCAAAAGGCACTAGGGCTGGCCAGCCTGCTCACCACCACCACCTCCATCACACCTAGGCTTATTTAGCTGTGAGTTTTTGGAAAATGCTTTGTGTATTCTGTGTTCTGTAGTTTCCTATAGACATACATGACCAGATCGGGAAATTTCTCCTGAAAATACTGGGAAGGTTCTCCAATTTTTGACTTCATCCTGAAATGAAACATAAATATTTTGATATGCTTGCCCCAAACTCTGCATCCCCCCTTTATAGCATATGGCCCTGGAAACCTTTTTTGCTCCCCTGGTTTCTATAGCAGAATAAATGAGGACTTTGGAATCTGACAGAGCAAGATTCATCTCCTGACTCTTCAACTAATGGACTAAACTTTGGCAACTTAAGTTTTATGAACCTCAGTTTTATTATCCATAAAATGAACATAATACTATCCCACAATCCCTTATCTACAATGCTGAAATCCAAAAAAGCCCTCAAAACTGCAAGCTTTTTGTGAGTTTACAGCTAAGAATTTTGGCAGCGAAAGCTAATTGGATTAACACGGGGCTACTCTTCCAATGCTACATTCGCTTTACCCAGCCACGCAGTCCCCTGTGTTTCTTCACACAAGAATCGCTAGCCTACTGTTAAAGGGGGCTCAGCAAAAAATGAAAAGGAAGAGGAGAACCTGCAGGGCATGTCCACTGTTGACTGTAAGACCCTTGTGATGGCCCTTTTCCACACAGAAGGAGGAATGACTTTCATCAAAATAAATATTCTTCTTTCTATCAAATTAGCAGATATAAATTTAGAACTGGAATTTTTCAATTATTCTCATCTCAAACATGACTTCTCATACATGACTTACTCTCGATTCTTTTTTTCATTGATGTGCTCTCCCAAATTCCGGATGAACTTCAGCAGGTCACCCACGGTGTCCTGATAAACGTTGCCTTTTTTATAAAACTCATTCATTTTTTCCATCACAAATTTGTCAATCTAAAAAAACATTACACAAGAATGTGGTGGCAACACAAAATAAATCCTGAATGTTAGTACAAAAAGGCAGAGTACAAATCTGAATATATGTCAAAATTTCCACTAATTGATAAAGCAAATTAATACAAAGAAAAGAATGGACGTAAGCACCGTACACCACAACGCTAACTGTAGTTGTGTTTGGATGTGGAATTATAAATAACTTTAAATTCGTGTATCTATTTTCCAAGAGAATTGTTTTCATAGAAATTAACTACATTAAAACATGGTTTAGGAAATCGTTGGCTACTATACGAGGAAATTTGCTCACTATACTCTACAGTAGCACTGTCCTTGTGGCCACCCTTCCAATTTCATACTTGATTACATCTCCTCCTTCAAGAGGGTTGTCCTGACTGAAACCAGGCGTTGCAGCCATTGCCATAGTGAGTGTGGTTGTTCTTTGTTTTGTTTTGTTTGTAATTATGTTTCCAAAGGTTACATGTTTCTCCTTGTCCCTAGGTGTCCCAGGGCAGCTGCTGTCATATTAATAATGCCTTCCTGGGCTTCCCTGGTGGCGCAGTGGTTGAGAGTCCGCCTGCCGGTGCAGGGGACACGGGTTTGTGCCCCGGTCTGGGAGGATCCCACATGCCGCGGAGCGGCTGGACCCGTGAGCCATGGCCACTGAGCCTGCGCATCCGGAGCCTGTGCTCCGCAATGGGAGAGGCCACAACAGTGAGAGGCCCGCGTACCGCAAAAAAATAAAATAATAATAATAATAATAATAATGCCTTCCTCTTGTAGATGGCTCTGATAGGTAGAAAGAGTCTGGAGTAAGAGAATAAGATGCAACAACCATGAAGCCAGAGGGTCCCTTAGGAAGAGTAACTGGTGACTAGAAGCCTGCCTGGGGGTACTATGTGTGGAGCACATGTGAGAAATGCTGAACATGTATGTCTGTGAGAAGAGGCAGCCATGTGAAGAAGGTGGAGTCCACACTGGAAAACTGGTTGCACGCCCAGGAAAATGGGCAAGTCACCAAAATCAACAGGACAACAAAGCTGAAAATGAAAAGATAAGACTTGAAGTCAATCAAAATTCAACATATGTCAATGAAATTTAAGGGAAAGAACCAATGAACTGGGAGACAAAAGAACAGAATTCTCTTTCCAGCTCTGCCAACCTCTGGCTTTCCAGCCCTGAGTATTTGGGGTTCCACCTCTGAGCCTCAACTTCCTTGGCAATTAAATGATTTGGTGGACTTGATGGCATCATAACATTGTGCAGTGAGCCGCTTTAGCGCGTGGCCTTTTTTTTTTTATTTCCCATTTTTTTATTGAAATATAGTTGATTTACAATGTTGTAATTTCTGGTACAGCAAAGTGATTCAGTTATACATATATATACATATTCTTTTTCACATTCTTTTCCATTATGGTTTATTAGAGGGTATTGAATATAGTTCCCTGTGTTATGCAGTAGGACCTTGTTGATTAAATACGTTTTTATATTTTTATTTTTAATCAGTTTTAAATGTTTCTCTAGGGGAATTGGCACATTTAATATTTGGTCTCATTTGTATTATCTTTTTTTCTGTATCTCTATTTTCCTATTCGCTTTTCAATTCTGTACCTTCTATTACAGTAGATTGGGTATCCTTTTGTCATTTGTAGTACAATCAGAATAAAATCTTATGTAAATTATCTGAGGATAAAAAAGTAGTTCTACCATAATTTTTCATGTTTATAAATAGAACTGAGGCTCCTTTCTCTGGATGATAGAGTCTTGCGTCTTTGGGTTCAGCCCCATTTTCTCCAACCCCCTTGTCTCCCAGGTTCCTCGTTGTTGTATCTTGTTCTCTGGAAACACTTTTTTTTTTTTAATTATTTATTTTTTTTTGTGGTACACGGGCCTCTCACTGTTGTGGCCTCTCCCGTTGCGGAGCACAGGCTCCAGACGCGCAGGCTCAGCGGCCGTGGCTCACGGGCCCAGCCGTTCCACGGCATGTGGGATCTTCCCAGACCAGGGCACGAACCCGCGTCCCCTGCATCAGCAGGCGGACTCTCAACCACTGCGCCACCAGGGAAGCCCCTGGACACACTTTTTAAAATTACATTTTTGCACCTTAGAACCCACCTGTATCATCACATCTGATGACTGATAACGCTCCATTACCTCCATAAGCTTTCTCTCTCTAGTGATATTTAGCACCTTATTTGTACTTTCCCCTTCATTTCAATTCTGTCCTTCCTTCTTGTGCCTCTGGACCTTTGGGCTTTGATTGACAATTTACCCAACACCACTGCATTTTCTCAAACCTTGCTTCTGCTTTCAAACAGAAAGTAAAGGCCAGATAATTAACCTTCAAGAGAATGACTTTCCTATATGGTCTGAAAATAATGCTCCATTTAACACTGAGTGGAGAGTGAGAAAAGAAGGGAAACGATAGCTTTCATCACCTGCTTCTTCTGTGCTTTGTGCTCTATACTTCTCTTATTTCTACTTTTGTAACCACTTTTACTAGCACTTCAGTCTTGAGGTTGGATTTCTCCTTTCTATTGCCTGTAGTACTGTTTCTCTGTCTCAGACATTAAAAAGAAAAAGCAAATGACAATCTCTATCAGCTACAGGTTAGCACATGGCCTTTAAGCCAGAGTGCCCAGCTTCAAATCCTGCTGCACCCTTTACTGATTCTGTGCCTTTGAAACAAATCACTTGTCTGTGCCTCAGTTTACCCACCTGCAAGATGGAGCTAATTGCCTCAGAGGCTGTTGTAAAGATTAACTGTGGTTACTCATGGAAAGTCCTGAGAACTACAGCTGCCATGTAGTTAGCACTACCTGATCGTTAGCTATTACTATCATCTGCTCTGGTTTCAAATGTCTTTGTTTCTACAAGTTTAATTTTTAGCTGAACTTTTATAGACATTCATTTAGCAAAGAGCCATGGCACACCTACTCCATGCCAAGAATACAATGACAGACAAGACAGCGGATGGTCTCTGCCCTCGTGGAACTTACTGTGTAGCAAGAAAGAGAGACGTTAAGCCAGCAATTATGAGTGTGATATGTGGTCTAGAGGCAAGCAAGGGAAGGAAAGAAAAATGAGACGCAGAAATGAAGAGGTTTGAAAGAACTCTTCAGCTCTTAAGATAACAGAAGCTGCTGGTCTCACTCAAAGACTTGAGAGTTATAGATTTTCCCATAATGCTTTGCCCATGTCTCTGGGGTACCCAGCATGTATCCCACAGCCATCATTCTGTGGGTCTCTCCGCCCCACATGGATGCTGTACTCTGTTTTGTATATCTCTGACCTTGCATGGGCCTAACACATACTGGTACTTGATAGATGTCTGCTCATTAATAATAACGAAAGTTCTGGTAGTACTGACTAGACTGAAATGGTGATTAATTTTTATGTTCCACTATATTGAGTGGACCTTCTCTGGAAGAGGAGGAATTTGAAAGATCATGTTTTTTTCTTTTCTTTTTTTTTTTTTTTTCATTTTCTGTTCTCTCATACAGAAAATAGGTGTGTCTATGTACATGGATGTTCAGGCAGGGCTGTTCACTGACAGCAGAGGGAGCCAGTCTCCCTGGATGGAAATGCCCCATGGGGGAGTCCCTCCTTTGGGCTAAACTCTATTTCATCAGCTGCTCTTGTCACAGTGGAAATAGAATTATTAGTCAGACCTCGCTCAGAAAACAAGGCTTGAGAGAAAGAGTCACAGAAAAGAAAAAGGCTCTTGGGCTGTGACAAGGCCATCCTGAAGAGGAGCCTGGATGAGTCTCTCAGGAGGGCCTGGCCTGGAGCAGAGACTCAAAAGGGCAGAGGGGACCTGGGATGGGAGGAGGGAGAGGAAAATCCCCTTTCTCACCACTTGGTTGGGCCAGGCCCGTAGTATAAAACAGTTAGGAAAACCAACATAACACATGACACAGATTCTTATTCCTGGAATAACTCCCAGACCATAGGAGTTGTTCGCACCTTAGTTGTCCACTGGGCAAAACTTGTGGAAAGTTCAGATGTTCCAGGTTGCAGAAGCTGGAGGATCTTGCCCTTAGCATTTCTCATTTTGATGTCAGATTCATTTCCCACATCCCTAAGGGTCCTGTAGCGGCTGAGAACGACAGAATCATCACGGTTGTTCCATCCTAATTCCATCTAATCTTTACAGAACTATTAGATTTTGGCTTTTGATAGGAGTAGTAAAAGCATGTCTCTAAAATCTGCATAAGGGGAGAGCTCTCTCTCTCTCTGTTTTCCCTCATCCTTTTTCTATTCTTCAATGGAGAAAACCAGATCCAGAGAAGTTCAGTCACTGCTCCAATGACACCCAGCCAGGAAATGCCAAGCTGAGAGAAAAGCCTGGGTCTGCTGACTCCCAGCCTGACTCCTGCCCACCTCACCATGATGGTTAATTTTATGTGTTAATGTCACTGACCACACAGGGCCCAGGTTAAATATTATTCTGGGTGTGTCTGTGAGGATGTTTCCGAGGAGATTAGCATTTGAACCAGTGGACTCAGTAAAGCAGATGGCCCTCCCCAATGTGAGTGGGCATCATCAAATCTATGCAGGGCCTGCCTAGAACGAAAGGGGAAATTCGCCCCTCTCTGCCTGGTTGCTTCAGCTGGGACATGGCTCTTCTCTTGCCCTCAGCTGTCCCAGTTCTCAGGCTTTCAGACCCTTACTGGAATCTCCATCTTCAGCTCCCCTGGTTCCCAGACCTTTGGATTCAGATTAAATTACACCATTGGCTTTCCTGGGTCACCAGCTTGAAGATGGCAAATAGTGGAACTTCTCAGCCCCAATATTGCATGAGGCATTTCCTTATTTTGTACATATATAAAGAGCCCTGACTAACACTCACTGTCTCTGTCCTGGAGGCCCGTAATATACACTCAGTTTTCCTTACCTCGCCCAACTCCAAAAGAAGGGATGACCCAGCAGGCCACTCAGATGGTCCTTCACATTGTCCCCAGGGGAGAACAGGTGACGAATGAGGTCCCGAGTTTCCTCATCTGGAGAAAGTTGAATCAACTCTCCATGTCTTAGATCCTTCAGCCTCTCAAAAGAAATGTCTCCCTGGTTTACCACGTACAGGACCAGCAGTCCCAGGGCCTACACAAAAGCCATAAATCAAGCCAAAAGCGCTTATGAATTTTCACTCTATTTGGGGAACTTTGGAGGGTGTGGCACAGGCTATGAGCAAATGGAAAACGCGTAGAATCTCGAGGGGATTCCACAGCCTGGTCAGGGAGAGAAGGCATGGGCTTGTGCACAGAGAACTCTTCAAGGTAGTATAGTCTAGGATACTACCCCTTCAAGGTAGTATAGTTTATAGGTTTAGGTTTATAAGGAACAAAAGATAATCCCAGGCCAGGGTTGTCAGGGCAGACTGCTTAGAGGAAGAGGAATTTGAGCTAGGCCTCCAAGTACGGATAGAATTTAGATAAACAGGGGAAAGGGAGAAGGTTTTAAACAAGGGGGATGCTCAGAGTCTAGGTGGGAACTGGGACTTTGGGTCGGGCCTATGTCAGGCCACAGATAAAGGAGCCAGACCAGGTCCCGCAGAATAGAGGGAAGGCCCCAGGAGTCAGGGCACAGCAAGGGAGGAAGGACCAGGAAGGAGGCCAGCATAGAAACTGCACTGGGAAGGACACCAGTCAGTGAAGGAGCTAAAATCTGGAGCCGCTGAACCAGAAAGGCCAGGCATGGATGGAGAGTTCTCGTCTATTGGGTTGGAAGTTCAGCGCCCTGGAAAACTCCAGGCGAGAGCTGCGCTGACAAGGTCAGAATCTATCTGGGAGCCGTGGTCTGCAGAGGCTACGTCTCTGTTCTGTCTCCTCTCTGGAGAAACAGTTCTTTCAGGATCTCAATCTTTGGGGCCAAGTTTAGTCTCTTTTGAGGTGCGGATCGATCCCATCCCTCCGCTGTGCTTGAGAGGGCCTTAGTCGCTGGCCCTCCTAGGAGTTTGGCACACGTGTTTGAATAGAGTGGGAAAAGAAATCTCATTTACTTTGTCTTTAGGCAGAAAATACCTCCTACAGGAATTGTGGAATTATTTTGGAGAAAATCTCCTGGCGGTAATTCTGGAAGAACTGTGGCGTGTTCAGTGTATTTACTATTCAGCCTGTGGGGTCAGAGAGAGATCTAAAGAGATAGAGAAAGGGGCCACGGCGATGGTCAACCCCACACCCACTTGGCTGTCTGCAAGGGAGTGAAGGCAGTGAGTACCAGGGAAATGCCGTGAAATGTCTTTCCTTCTGGTTGAAATAAGAACATCCTCTAACTGGCCACAGGGAGTAAAGTAATGAACAAAGCAGGAAGCAGAAAGATGGAAAAGTAAATTGTTTGTAGAAATTACCTTTAGATCTCTCTTGATTTCCTGTGGATCTCCGGTCCACTTGATGCTTTTATCGAAATCTGCCAGGTAAGCGCCATTCTTGTAATCTAAGGGATGATTTGTAGAGATGCATTGAAAATCCTCATTCTCCACATGCCGTAATTAATTTAAATAAGTCTGTAACACAATGTACAACCTATCATCTCTGAGGAAGACAATGATAAGCTCATATCTGCTTTGCTGTTTGCTTCTCAAAACACTGTCACGTGCACTGTGTCGTTTGATCTCTCAGGTATGTGCCAAGAGCAGGACTTACATTTTATTTGTTCCAAGCCAAGGGGTGGGGAAGCATGAGGATAAGTATAACCAGCTCCCCAGTCATGCAACTCCTGGGGTCAAAGAGCACAGATCTGTAAAGAAGCTGCTGGCAGGAGTTAAGGTTACATCCTATAGCCAAAGAACAACTAAACAACAAGGCTCCGAATCCAAGACCACCTTAAGCATAGCATTCCACCAAGTCAAGCCCACTGGTCACTGCCCACTAAGACGTTGTAATCTGTTACCACGAATAAACCACGTGCTGGTAATGAGTCACTGCCTCCTCGCCCCCTTCAGAATCTTCCTCCCTTAAAGGAAGCCACTAAGTCCTCAGAAAGAGGGATGCATGGATGAGAGAGGTCAGGAACAAAATGAAAGGTGGGTGAGTCAGTAATTTGTCCTCGAAGAGGTGGCTTCAAGGAGTCTGAGAGGAAGGCTGGGTAACCCCACACAGGATGATGGCCAGTACAACTGTGTGCTTCTCAAACTCCTTTCATTATGAACTTAGACATCACAGTTGTGAGGAAACTCAGAGTCTAACAAAAAGGAACCCACTAAATCATTCAACAAGTGTTTAGTGAGGGGAAAAAAATGATGGTGAGGAAGGAGAACACAGTCCTGGCCCTACAGAGTTTAGAGTCTCTGGGCAAGGGGACCGATACTAAAGGAGGATAAACATTAAATGAATTGCAATTTTGAAAATGCTAGCCAAAAGTGCAGGATGCCCTAAAAGTGGATCACGAGAAGAGCTACATGGCTGGGGTGGGGGTGCGGGGAGGGTGGAGAAGTTTTCTTTAAGGAAGAGACACCTAGGGAATCCCCTGCTGGTTCAGTGGTTAGGACTCCAAACTTCCACTGCAGGGGGCATGGGATCAATCTAGTTGAGGAAATAAGATCCCACATGCCGCATGGTGCGGCCAAAAAAAAAAAAATGCAAGAGACGCCTAGACAGAAAAGATCAGAAAGTAGAATTTGGGTAGGTGAGTGGAATGGGGAACAGAGGGAAGAGAGGATTCCAGCTAGGAATGCGTGGAGAAGTCCACTCTGGCAGAAGGAAGGCCCAAGTGTGCACTTGGGGAGGAGGGACAGAGTCAGAAAGTTGCTTGTGATGAGGGTGAAGGGGCAGATGGGGTGCAGATCAGAAACCACAGACCACTCTTAATTATTTGAAGTGATAAATTCCCTTCCCTTATTTAAGCCACTTGGAGTCGAGTTTTCTGCTACTGACATTTGAAAGTACCTAATGGAATACCTCACCTCTCTTCTAACATTTGAGTTGTTTTTTACACGCCCCAATTTTTTATTTTCAGTTTCAACAGACATTGTTAAAGTGCTATAAAAAGTTTTAATGCTTATGCCCAGTTTCTGCACTACAGTGTAGAGAGGGAATTTGGCCCTGCTGGCACCTGATTTGGTGCCAGTGG
Source organism: Aethalodelphis obliquidens (assembly GCF_003676395.1). Taxonomy (NCBI): domain Eukaryota; kingdom Metazoa; phylum Chordata; class Mammalia; order Artiodactyla; family Delphinidae; genus Aethalodelphis; species Aethalodelphis obliquidens. The sequence goes on along the minus strand of NW_020837992.1, from coordinate 15,947,786 downwards.
AACTGGTTTCATACTTCTGGCCTCCAGAACTGTGGGAGATTAAATTCCTGTTGTTTTAAGCCACCAGATTTGTGACAATTTCTTTTAACAGCCATGGAAACGTACACATTTGGTGAGCTATGTTTCTTTGGGTGTAAATTCTTCTGTTTCATGCCTCTCTTTCATGGTATTGGCACCTCTTGCATATCCTAAGTGATTTTCGACTGTAAGCCTTACTTTGCGGTCAAGACTCCCTGATGTCCTGTGAGTTGTTTCTGTTAATGCCACCCAACAGAGTGGAGGGATGGAAGCAGTCGTCAGAGCTTCTGCTTTGCATTTTATTCAGTGAAGCTCGGGGGTAAGCAGGACATGCCACTTAGTAGCTGCTTTGGCAGAAATCTTGCATGTTTAACTGCTCTTTGTTTCTCTTGATATCACCAATGACCCAGTGTCTCAAGCAGTCCCCCTGTCTGTAGAAGAAAGGTCTGTCATAGATGCTTGGTCCCTGGGGAAGAGGGGAAGCCCAGGGTTTGATCTTCCTAGTGTCGACTGTCGCAGCAATCTGCCTGCTAGCTGGTCCTTGGTCCTCTCCTGCTTCTGGCTTCCATCACTTTGGAGTGGCACTTTTCTACACTGTTCCTACGTTCATAAGTAATGTTTATCTGTGGCTTCCTGCATTTGTCCTGGACTCCTGTGTTATTCTTCAATCCCATCCTATCTATGTTTAGTCTCTCCATGATTCTTCAAGGATTTTGTCCTCTAGGAATTCTTTTTTTAATGTTGATCTCAGTTATGAATTCATTTAAAAATCTTTTCCCATCATTGGAGGGATTTAATACAGGGAAGAGTCTGCAGTATGTGCTAGGTTCGCCACCTTGAGGCAGAAATATAATCAGTTCTTTACTGTTCAAGCTTAAGAATGGAAGAAGTGGTGCTAGAAATTTCAAAGAATAGGTAGTCACAACTTATTTTTCTTTAGAACGTGATGTGTGATCCTTTTGCATCAAGATCAGCAGGTAAACTTGGGAAGGACCTCACCTTTGGCTGAGCCTCAAAGACTTCCTTACTGGGTAGAGTTGCACATATTTCTGGCCCTTGTCAGTCTCCCCAGCGAAGTTGCTTAAAACCAGGAAGGAGTGCCACAAACACCTGTCCTCACACTAAAACCAGATCTTACGTCTACCTATTTCTCTCTTCCAGGACCTTAAGTACCGTTCTCTGACTCTCAGTACCCACATCTTCTTTTTGCCCTGGTCCCTTACACCAAGCTTAAATGTCAGTGCATGTCTGTAGGTTAGGTGTCTGCTTCTGCTTAGCCCTCTAGACAAGCACCTGGCCTTTGTTGGGCACTTGCAATGTACAGATGACATGTCCATTTGACATACTGCATTTAGACCTCATAACAACCTTATGAGGGAGGTATTATCAGTCTCAAGTGAGGAAACCAATGCTCACAGAATTAAGCGACTTGCTTGAGGTTACAAAGCTACAAAGTGGTGGGACAAGGCTGCAAGGCTCCTTAAATATGGCTGAAGCCAAGGCTCTTTTTACTGTCCCACCTTGCCCCCTGGGACTTTACACTCAGCTCTGCTTGGCTTTTTTTTTGGGGGGGGGAAGTTTTGAATTTTATTTTATTTATTTATTTTTCATACAGCAGGTTCTTATTAGTTATCTATTTTATACATATTAATGTATATATGTCAATCCCAGTCTCCCAATGCATCTTGCTGCCCCCCCACTTTCCCCCCCTTGGGGTCCATACGTTTGTTCCCTACTCTGCTTCGTTTTTTTGTTTGTTTGTTTGGCTGTGTTGGGTCTTCGTTGCTGTGCAGGTTTTCTCTAGTTGCGGCGAGCAGGGGCTACTCTTCATTGCAGTGTGCAGGCTTCTCATTGTGGTGGCTTCTCTTGTTGTGGAGCATGGGCTCTAGGTGCGTAGTTGTGGCTCACGGGCTCAGTAGTTGTGGCCCGCAGGCTCAGTAGCTGTGGCGCACAGGATTAGTTGTTCTGCGGCATGTGGGATCTTCCCGGACCAGGGCTCGAACCCAGGTCCCCTGCATTGGCAGGCGGATTCTTAACCACTGCGCCACCAGCAAAGCCCTCAGCTCTGCTTGTATCCTTGAATGTTGCTTTAGTTTATTTTGGTTTTGGTTTGCAGCAGTGGACACTGACTTGTTCGGTCTGCTTGCAGTATGTTTCACCGTGTCACATCTTAACCTGGATCCCAATTTTAACCTCAGCTTTGCCATTAAGTTTCACTGTAACTGCCACCTTCTCTGAAGGAACACACTTTCTAGGTTCCCTGACTTGCAGACTACTCTAAGAATTCAAACTTCTTAGAGCTGGCTCCATCCAAGACCTACAAATCTGTATTTGCCAAGGGCAATATAAGGTTAGCCTGCTATTCCATTGGCATCCTCGACCTCCACGTGGAATACGGGTTATACCTGGTAGCAGGAGAGGTTGCACTGTCACCATCGATTTGTTACATTAATCCTCAAACTGAACAATCCACGCTGACTCTAGTTCTTCCCTGTTCTGCCATGAAAATCCTTTCCCCTCGTGACAAAAGGCCCTACGTTTCTAAGAGAACACTGGGGACTTACCTATTAACATGTTTTGTGGCTGCAGATCCTGGTGAGTGTATCCAGACAGGTGTAGTTCCTTAACAGCCTTAAATAGAGATGAGAGGACATTTCGAGCAAACTCATCTTCCTTATTTCGCACAGCCTCCCCTCTGTGGTTGGCCAAGTGCTCCTCCAGTGTGTGTTCACACAGGGCGAGGCACACATACAGAGAGCCCTTGTAGTTCTCACTGCCATAGAATGTCACCACATTACTGTTGATTCGGTTGCTCTGCAACGAGGAGACTTCATTTTGTCCATGTGTGCTGCCTTCATAGAATAGCTTCACAGCTACCTCTTGGTCTTCATAGAACCCCAGGTAGATGCCCCCTTCAGAAGTGTCAGCAATTTTATATTCTTCATCAATAAAGATCTTAAGTTTGCCAATCATAGGGCGGTATATCCCGTGGAGATGTTTCAGGGCTTCCCCCCAACGTGAGCTCTGCGGCTTCCAGTCTTGAGCAGGAGCGTGAAAATCTTCTACGGCTCCATGCTGGCGAAGAAACTTTGCAAGGTCATGGTCATAATTGCGCCTTGCTATGGCAAGAAGGTCTCCACAATCTGTTCTGGCTCCTTTGTGGCACAGCAACTGGGCGATTTCCTTCAGCTTGAGTTCAACAGCAAGATGCAGTGCTGTTTTGCCCTCATTGTCTGTGTCATTGATCTCTATGTGTTTTTGTTCCAGAAGCATCCGTACCAAACCCAGGTTCTTCTTTTCCACTGCCAGGATCAGGGGCGTCTTCTTTCCTTCCCCCCTCACACTGACATCAACCTTACAGTCCAGCAGAAGGCGAGTAATGGCCTTCACCTTCTCATTGTCAGAGTGCAGAAGAGCATAGGTCAAAGCATTTCTGCCCATATTGTCTCGGGCATTGACATCTGCCCCCATCTCGTGAAGGAGGATCCTCACGACATCTACATGCCCTTCTTCAGCAGCATCCATGAGAGCAGTGGCCCCTCCTTTCCTAATCTTCTCTTGATCCTGCTTTGTCTTTCGATGCAAATTCACCTTGGCTCCATTGTTATACAGGAACCTTAAGGCTTCGACTCTACCATACGCAGAGGCTTCCATGAAAGCTGTGAAGCCATGAACATCGCACTCGTTGACATCTGCTACTTTCGGAAGTAAAAGTTTGAGCACCTTCACATTTCCAGTGATGCCAGCAACGATGAAGGGAGTGGCCCCATTCCTCTTCCGCAGACAGGGCTCAGCACCATAGTTAAGCAGAAGATCCACAATGTCCTCGTTGCCACTCTGTACTGCATTATGCAAAGGTGACCAGCCCCATTCTTCATCCTGGAAATTGACATCAGCCCCTTTTTTTAGCAATTTCTGGACCAGCTCAATGTCATCTTCTTTAGTAGCTTTAATCAACAAATGATTGTCTTCCCCTGAAACCCTCCCATTAGTAGAGGGTGTGGGTCTTTCCTGAGGCTTGTTAGGGCTCTTGGTCTCCATGATGGTAAATACCACTGGTTTTTTGCCTTTTTTTCAAGAAAATGAAAAACTTCTCTCCTTGGGATTTGATCAAAGAGACGTGGAACTCTTAGAAAATCCTGTCAGGGTAAATCAGAATTATATGGCTACAGACCACCAGTATCAGGAAGGACAATACTCTTGAAGTCTTCCAACTTTCCACCTGGAGATGAGAGAGGAACTTCATAATTTTATAATAGTGAGAAAACATTTAGACTTCCCTGGTGGAGCAGTGGTTAAGAATCTGCCTGCCAATGCAGGGGACACGGGTTCGAGCCCTGGTCCGGGAAGATACCACATGCCGTGGAGCAACTAAGCTCGTGAGCCACAACTACTGAAGCCCACGCGCCTAGAGCCCATGCTCCACAACAAGAGAAGCCACCGCAATGAGGAGCCTGTGCACCGCAACGAAGAGTAGTCCCCGCTCGCAGCAACTAGAGAAAGCCTGAACGCAGCAACGAAGACCCAATGCAGCCAAAAATAAATAAATTTATAAAAAAACGAAAACATTTGAATTTGAGAAATTAATTTTACTAGCAACTTTTTCAAAATACATCTATTATAGAAATTTTTATTATAGAATATTATAAATATATATAAATTTTAAACAAGAAAATTATTACTTTATTCTCCCATTGCCCAGGAACAGGTATTGTTAATATTTTAGTATATTTCTATAGATTTTAAAAAAAATAGTTGGGCTCATGCTCTGTAAGTAACTTTGTATCCTGCCTCCTTTCATTTAATGCGTTATTATAAATAATGTCCTATGTTATTACAAGTGGGATTTTTTTTGGTTTTTTTCGCGGTACGCGGGTCTCTCACTGTTGTGACCTCTCCCGTTGCGGAGCACAGGCTCCGGACGCGCAGGCTCAGCGGCCATGTCTCATGGGCCCAGCCGCTCCGCGGCATGTGGGATCTTCCCGGACCGGGGCACGAACCCGTGTCCCCTGTATCGGCAGGCGGACGCTCAACCGCTGCGCCACCAGGGAAGCCCTACAAGTGTTTTAAAACATTTTGACGGCTATGCAATATGCCATCAGAGAGGTTTTTCAGTTCTCTACTATGGAGCAAATTTTTAAAATAACTTTTAAAACAGAGTTTCAAAATGATTATTTTTTTCACAATTCGAAATAATGTTGGAGCAAATTTAGCTTACTTCAGCTTGTTTTCTTATGATAGATCTTATAATAGATTTCTTATGATAGATTTCAAAGAACTGAATGCCGAGTCAAAGGCTATGATTGTTTTTAGGATTCTCAACCTATATTAATACATTTTTTCCCAATGCCATATAAACATATTCTTACTAGGAATAGATGGCCTTTTAAAAAAACCAGAACCCTCATTTAATAAGAAAATACGTGTTTTTCATCAGTTTGTGTTTCTGGTTGAACACGCTCAGCACATTCCTGGTTCTTTGCATGTGTGCAGTCCTATTCAAACTAGTGTAGAGTGTGGTTAAGAACTCGGACTCCCAACTCAGCAAGATCGAAGTTTGAGCCCCTGGTCGTGTAATTCTAGACTCTTACTTCCTAATTGTGTAACCTTAGATTATTAAGTCTCAATTTTCTGTTCCCTCAAATGGGGGCAACAATAAATACAGTCCCCCGTATAAAGTGCATTGAAGTAGAGAGAGGGGAAAATATTAAGCCTTCAATAAATGGTAGAGCTAATTACGTCTGTTTATGAAAACAAAAGTTAACAAATCCCAGTCTCCCCACCCATGTGCATATACACACTACACAAATAGGGAACCTGGGGTGTCAGTTTAATCCAACTGCCCTTGATCAGCTCTGAGCAATTTAGACCCAATTCAAACAGCAGATGGCAGCAAACTGTTACCTGAATATTTACATAACTACATCTGCTGCAAAATTCACAGAGCAACCATTTTTCAGCAATCTCACCCCCTCCGACAGTGTCAAAGCCCTTACCTCAGAGGTCTAATCAAATGTGCAGCGGAAGCACAATCACCCGGTAATGAACTCTCTGGACCCAATGTTTGTGTAAACACTTCCGGTGACAGTGAGTGTGAGGTGGGCCGGAATAAAGGACCAGAGAAGGAAAGAATCTCGAAGAAACCTGGAAGACTCAGGGTTTCTTCGAACTTCTTTCCTCCTCCGGTCTTTTATTTATTCCAGCCCACCTCCAACTGCTAACTCCAGTGTAATACAATCGTTTAAGAATACCACATCTTGGACTCCTTTTGAGGAAATGCAAATAAAAATGACGATAATAATAATAATAAAAGAACCCCCAAGTGAAATATCAGAGTAGAAAATGAAAATAACCCATCAAAAACACTGCAAGGGAAGAGTCCTGCTTTCAGTTTCATTTTCTCCACATGACAAGATGTGCCTGATAAACTGAGATGACTTGCATAAATAATGTGTGGATTGTGACAGAACCCTGGGAATCTCAGGTGGGCTCAGGCCCAAAGGGCCCCCTGGGGCTGACCAGCTGGCTCTGTGAGCTCTCTCCTCTCCTCCAGTTCTACACCCACTGTCATCTCCAGTCCCCAAAGCCCAAGGAATCCTTCAAAGAAAACAACTTCTCAAGCTTTCCCAGCTCTCCTCCTTCTGCCCACCTTACCTTCTAAACACAGACGCCTCTTCCTTGGTTATTTCTCTGGCAGCATCTAACCCTCAAACACTGTAGCCAGCAAGGAAACAGTTCTTTCTGGGGCTGGAGCGTCGAGAAGCGAGCCAGCGGGGCGGAGCCTAGAAAGGAGAGTGAAAGGAGGAGGGAGGGGACACTGACCACGCCTACACTCAGCAGAGGTGGCCTGAGCTAGTAGCACCTTTAAACCTCCTAGAGGAAAGCAGTGGCTCTTTTGTTTTCTAACCTTTTATTTTCTATTGGAGTATAGTGGATTAACAATATGTTAATTTCAGGTGTACAGCAAAGGGATTCAGTTATACATATACATGGATTTATTTGGTGGCTCTTAACTGATTGCTGAGGGCTGATTTGATGTCCAAGATCGTGCTGCTCAGCCTTCAGCCTTTCAGGTCACAGCGCCAACCTGACCACGTGGTTCCAAACCCCCTATCTTCTTGAGGGAAATGAATGGTAAATAAACATGTATTGGGCACCGACAGGGTGCCTGGCACTCTGTTCATTGCATCACAAGAGACTCGGACCCAATCGACCCCTAACAATCCTGATGATGATGAAACGGAGGCTCCAGGAAGCTAGATCAGCCCAAAGCCCAAGCTCCTTCGCTCACCTGGGTGCTGTCAACTCACCACCCTGAGGCGATGTGGCCTCCTGGAAAGGGCACAAGGCTGGCAGTCTTAAGACCTGGTCCTGCAGCCAGAGCTGTGGCTGTTTTGCTGAGTGACCACAGGCAAGTGGTTGAACAACGTTGGGCCTCATTCTCTCATGTTAATATGGTTTTTAAGATTCCTTTCTGCTCTAGAAGTTCTGCTCCTGACCATTTTCCTAGCATGGAGATGCACGCTGTATACTGAAGGCTACCATGGGAAGTATTCCTGTACTCAAAGAACATCCAGTCTTGCCGGGAGACAAACTTCCTAGAGGGTCATGAACAGCGAGCAAGGTGTGGTGACATGTTGGTCACCAGCGGCACGCCATCCAGACTCTCGACCTCTGTTGCCCCTTACACCCCGGTGACTCCCAAGCCTCTCTCTCTAGCCCCAGCCTCTCTGCTGAACTTCAGACCCACAAATCTAGAACATGTCCCAAACAGAGATTCTCATCTCTCCCTAAACCTGCTCCTTTCCTTTTTCTCCATCCCCATGAATGGTACCAGCCCCTGAATGCCACTCCCCATTCTCATTCCAATCCCAAGTCTCCTACTTTCATCTGCAAGGGGATGACTACCTCAGCCCTTCCTATCGCTTACTGGAAGAAACTGATGACTTGCTTCTCAGCCTCTAATCTAGTATTACCTGCTTCACTGACTCGCCATAGTGTGCAGGACAAAGTTCAAAATGCTTAACCCATCATTCGCTCAATTAATATTTATTGAGCACTGACAGTGTTGCCAGTGACTATTCTAAATGCTTGGGATACAGTGATTTATCACACAAGTGCCTCGTGGGGGTCTTCCTGGAGCTTGCATCTTAGTAGGCAGAAATAGATCATAAATAATGGAGAAATGCAATATGTAACATGATTTCAGGTCCTGATATGGTCCCTGACTGTCCTGATTCCTCATGGGCATCACCACTACTACCATCCAGTTCCCCATCACATCACACTGCTTCCCACCACCATGTCTCTGCACATGCCGCTTTTGCTACCTGAACTAATAATAATGATAAGAAGAAGAAGAATGGTGATGGTAGCAAGCATTTATGTAGCTCTTTAGTATGCTCTAGGAACTGTTCTGAGCCCTTTATATATATATATATATATATATATATATATAAAATCGTATAATCTAATCTTTATGAGGTAGGTACTGTTTTTTTTAAATATTTATTTATTTATTTGGCTGTGCCAGGTCTTAGTTGCGGCATGCAGGATCTTTGTTGTCCTATGTGGGCTCCTTTAGTTGCAGCACGCGAGATCTAGTTCCCTGACCGGGGATCGAACCTGGGTCCCTGGCATTGGGAGCTCGGAATCTTAACCGCTGGACCGCCAGGGAATTCCCTCTAGGTTTATTGAGAAATAATTGACATACATCACTCTAGAAGTTTAAGTTATATAGTATGATGGCTTGATTCACATACACTCTGAAATGATTACCACAATAGGTTTAGTTAACATCCGTTATCTCATATAGCTACCATAAAAAAAAAGAAGTAGAATTGCTGGATCAAGTGGCAGTTCTATTTTTAATTTTTTGAGGAAGCTCCATACTGTTTTGCATCCTGGCTGCACCAACTTACAATCCCACGAACTGTGCACAAGTTCTCCCTTCTCTCTACATCCACGCCAAGAGCTTCAGTTTTTAAAGGTGATTTCAGCCCTGTTGGCTAAAGAAATCTAATTTTAACCCCTGTACCCCCTGAGGTACCTTAGCAATTATGCTAATAATTTTCAGTTCTATTGAAATGTCACATCTTTATTAAACTGCATTAATAAACAAAACTAAAAGTTATACCTCTTGGATACAATTCCAAAGGAAGGAGCCAACTCCTTTGCTTAGAGCCAACTCCAAGCAAAGTTAAGCAGTTCCAAGGGAAAAGTTTGTATAGCCTGACCTGACATGGCCACAGGGAGGCAGCAGAGGGTGAGGGATAGGCCAGAGCCCTCCACAGCCAACACGGAAGCAACAGCACTGATGAGGAAATACACGAGCCTGGGTTGAGTGAGTACTGTCTGGATTTAATGGCTCAGTCCTTGATTTCCTCATCTGGAATTCTGGAATGCTCTTCATATCAGATAAAATACAGTATGGAAACAGCTGTACTATACTTGGGAAAGTAGACTTGGAATCCTGGCTTTGAATTGTGACTCTTCCATTCTTTTCAAAAAGTCAATAAATAGTTATTGACTGTGTACAAGGTACTGTGCTGAGTACCTGGAATCAGATAACAATCATAGTTAATACTCGTGGGATATCAGCACTGTGCCACTTTTCTTTCATTCCGTGTTCCCTCTGAGGGGTGCACTCTTACTGCACTCGTTTACAGATGAGCGAAGTAAGCCTTGGAGAGGCTTAGTAGCTTCCCAAGGTCATACAGCGAAGGGGCCAGTTCCAGCCCCAACATTCCAACCCCACGAGCTGGGCTGTGTATCACTCAGCCGTGGTCTGTTCTGCCCCATCTTATCAAATAATGTGGCTCCCCATCTTGAAGAGAGTGGTTTAGTGAAAGAAAAAGAGCTGTGAAGAGGCAAGTGACAGTGCCATGTCACACATGAGGCGATCAAGGTTAGGACAGGGTGTCCTAGAATCATGGAAGTGGCAGAGATGAACTCTGGGCAGTGGATGTCTGGGAAGGAAGGCTTCACTTGAGGAGGTGATGTTTTTGCTAGATTTTCAGGAGGCCTTTTGAGGAGGGCATTCTCCTCCTCAGCCCCCAACCCCTAATTAAAAGAAAGACAAAGAGGGCATTACAAGCAGAGAGAACAGCATGTGTGTAAGGGCCATCTAGGCAGGGACGAAGTCAGGAGAGGGACTTGGGTCAGGTCAGCACGAACCTCGTATGTCATTGTAAGAGCTGGACTTTCTCTCATACTCAAAGGGGAGCCACTGAAGGGCTTAAATGCAGCCATGGCGTGCTCAGATCCGTGCTTTATGGATAAAGACTGACACGGCATGGAAAATGAACTGGAGGGGGAGAGCACTGGGGAGGGGCACCAGGTGGGAAGTCGTTTTTATAGCCTAAGTTGAAGAGGATGAAAGGTTCCTCTAAGAAATCTCAGTGAGGGTTTCCCTGGTGGCGCGGTGGTTAAGGATCCACCTACCAATGCAGGGGACACAGATTTGAGCCCTTGTCCGGGAAGATCCCACATGCCATGGAGCAACTAAGCCCGTGAGCCACAACTACTGAAGCCCACGTGCCACAACTACTGAAGCCCACGTGCCTAGAGCCCGTGCTCCACAACAAGAGAAGCCACCGCAATGAGAAGCCCACGCACCGTAATGAAGAGTAGGCCCCGCTCGCTGCAGCTAGAGAAAGCCCATGTCCAGCAACAAAGACCCAACACAGCCAAAAATATAAATAAATAAATAAATTTATTAAAAAAAAAAAAACTATAAAGACGTCTCGGTGAGCCGGGAGGAGAAGCAGCGTCTCTCCTTATCAGGGTTACAGGACCAGAAGGCTGTGGATATCTGAGGGGGATGATGATGACCTTGGTTTTGAATGTGCTACATACAATGAGCCTGTGGGACGTCCAGGGAGAGGAGTCTGGTAGGAAGTTGGAAATGGTCATCTAAACGTTTCTCCTGCTGGATTTAAAATTAATCATTAACGTAAGAGCCGTCTGCTAAACATGTATATGCTAGGCCCTGGGTGTAGAAAATTGGAGAGGGGGACATGCCTAAACCCCAGGAGTTTGCCGTCTGGTAAAGGGAGACAGAAAGGAGGGATGTAAGTGCTCCGATGAGGGTTAGCAGCAGTGGGGGCACATGAAGCACAGGCCTCAGGGGTCAGACCCAAAGGCTCAGGGAAGGCGCCGCAGAAAGACCCTTGAGCCGGCTTTTGAAAGATGCGTCCCCAGGCTGATGAAGGAGTGACGGGAGTAGGGGACACAGCAGGGAGGTGGTCCAGGAGGCAAAAGCAAGGAGGCTTGAACAGTAGGGTGAATCTGGGAACCGTGAAAGGTTTGTTTTCAAGGGGCAGGTGAGCGATTGGGAGCAGAGGCCGGAAAGGCATAAGCAGGCCGCTTTGCCTGGAAGCAGGAAGTGCTTTGCCTGGAAGCAGGAAGTGCTTTGCCTGCTAAGCCAAAGCCTGAAGTGCGCTGGGGGAGGACCAGAGCCAGTGAGTTTGAAGGTGTTGGAGACCTCTTGCCGGCTGAGTGATTTTCAGGAAATCCCTTAAACACTCTGAGAACCAATACAGTAGAGGTCCTGTGTTGGTTTGAGCCTGACACCTGGGAGACGTATAGGTCAGCCAAGAGTCGTTCTTCTTTATCTCTAATGAGTATCTACCACCTTCAGGCCACGCCATGGGCTCCAAGACCACCCGGTATGTGAGAAGAAGGGCTAGGAGAGGGGAACAAGCCTTGAGGATGGTCTTGCTGGATTGGGGAGCCTGCCAGCACCCACCCCAGTCACTGGATGTCCGTCACCCCCATTCATTTCTCCATTACTAGCCGATTACACCCACGTTTTCCTACGGGCACCCATACTGCTTCAGAAAATACACATTTGTGCCCTTGTCTAAAGTTACCCAGAATCCCCACCCACCATAAAGTGAGGCTACCTGCAGCTGATGGTACGGCTACTAGTTTGGTCTTCTGCCAGGCACATAGAATGCACTAGATGCAATAAATGCATGTAAAAAAGGCAAAAAGATGGAAGGAAAGTAATGAGAAGAGGACAAGGTTCCTACCTCCCCACCTCTCTGGGTACCATCTTTCTTCTTCCCTCATCCATCGTATCCCTCGACCATCCCTCACAGACTGGACTCACCCCCCGCCCCCCCGACACGGTGTCACTGGGTTCCAATCTCATCTCTGCCACTCTCTCGAGCCAGCTGCCCTGGGCATGTTCCCCTCTCACCCACCCACCCCCATGGCCCCAGGAGCTTCAGTTTCCTCATCTGTATTGTAGGGTTATTATACCTACCTCACAGAGCTGTGGTAAGGACTCAATGAGATCAGGGCCTGCCACGGTGTGTGTTCCCATCTTCCTTTCCAGGCCCTTAACCTCAGAATCCCTCCTGGCATCACGCATAGAATCGCCTCTTAGATCTGGGCTTCGAATGTGATTCCATGGGGTTTTCTACTCGATGTACCTGAAGTCTGGTCACTATACTCAGTTATCTTTATATAAACAGATAATTCAACATAGAGACGAATTTAGGGAGAACGAGTAGGTGATCGGCAGAGGGAGAGCAGATTGGATCCTCGCAAGCCTACCCCAAAGTTCTTTCCAGCCCAGCGCTAACCTCTCATTCCCTCTGCCCCGGGAATGGAACAGTCCCATGTACCAAGTGGCTTCCCAAAGCTCATCTCAGAGACGTCTATGAAATTATAAGGAATACTAACTCCCTGAATTTATATGACATCTTAAAAGGATACTAATGCAAATTGAAAATGGGCAAAGGTAAAAATGGCACAAAAGTCCCCCCGCAACTGATAATGTGTGGCTACTTGGCCGGGGCAACCACCCCTTGCTCTGTTCGAAGAAGAACTGGGAATGGCTTGTGCTGGGCCGGGTGGAGAGAGGAGATGGGCTCTGAAATGACAGCTGAGCCAGGTCCAATCAACACGACACAATGGCTTGACACAAGTTGGGCTGTCACCAGCTGAATGAAGTTACCCATTCTGGTGGCCACCGTTTGAACAGTCACCTCTGCCCGTACCTCGAAAGCTCCCCATGCATCCTATGGCATCTCCGGACGCCAGCTCTCCCACAAGACTCCCGCCCGTACTTCCCTTTCCCTCTTCCCCTGACCACACAGCCCTTGGAGACAGGATCTCATACTTGGGTTTTATTTTATTTCACAATAAAATAACATGCTGAAGCAGGAAAATGGGGATCGAGTACATCATTCACATCAGAAAACCAGTTCCAGCTGTCAACAATAAATAAATATTTAAACAGGGAGGAGTTCCTGACAGGCGCTAAGAGGTTCCCAGCATGTTCAAGAGGTAGAGTCCAGTGGAGAGGGAGACAGTCAGGCCGCCAGCTCCTGTTGAGATTCTCCAGTAGAGGCAAACTCAAATGACAGTAAATAACAATACAACAACACGACAACAGCAGTGAAAATAATGTGCCATGACCACTGTCACAAAACCAACAATATGTTAGACTTAAATAATTGTCTCCTGGAGGAGCTCATAGCGCAGAGAGAACAGTGTGGATTTTCCTGGGGCACAGGGGAGCTGCCCGGTTAATTCACCTCCCCAGCCTGGGCCCAGGCAGAAGTCCCACCACGGAACATGTGCTCAGTGATGCCATGAGGTGACCAGCGGGTTCTGATTGCCCCCAGTCCTGCTCTTCCCAGCCTCACTCCCAGCTTCTACGGTCCATCCAAGTTCATTGAGGTCCCTGCCTCATTTCTCCCAACACCCCAGTGAGCGTTACCTCACATCCACAGGAAAGAAACACGAGGCTCCCCTTCCATCCTGGGGAATCTCTTTTTCGCTGTTCTCATACCCACAAAAATAAAAGATGAGCTTGATTTAAAGAGGATTCTCTGGAACTGCCAAGAGATTTGTTTCTCAGGATCCTTTTCTCCCTCCTTCCACCCTGCCCGGCAAAAGAGCTGGACTAGCCGCTCACCAAGAGGCCCCATGCCCTTCTCCTGATGGGCCCCACATTCAACAGCAGCACGGAGCTAAGACAGGGCACATCCCAGCAAGAGGTCCTCAGCGGGCCCTGCTCACAGGTGGACCCTGATACACACACAGGGTCGGGGCACCCGCAAGAGGCCACCAGGAGCACCAAGGTTCATTTCACATAAGCAAGATGGCCTCTTTTCAGGGCTCTCTATTGATCTGGAAAGGGGCTTGAAGGCCAGTGTTTGAGGTAAAAATCTCATCTGGGGCAAGCATCACATTGGTTCTCTGGCCTTGACAAGACTGCCAGGCTGGACACAGGAGTGTTGAGAAATGCAAGCTAAGGAAGCCGCCGGGCAGCCCAGAGGCAGGTGAAGAGGACGGGATGGGAAGGCTCCACATCCACGGTTCCCTGTGTGCCCAGGACAGTCTGGGAACCAGGAAACCAGGATGTGTCCACCGACGGACAGGCAGAACGGCTAACCTGCTTGTCTTTTCCTCACTCATTTTCAAGTTTCCTTTTATCCACAAGTTTCCCAAAGCACCCTGGAATATCCCTTGCCCCGCTGAGAAGGGCCAGAGCCGATGCTGACTCTTGCACCATCCTTCTTTTCCCCCAGAGAGCCACACACAACCCTCCTCTTCAGCCCTTGGGCGCAGGTCCTAGAAGTGGGGGAACCCTCTCACGCACGGAATTCAGTCCCGCAGGGTCTAGAGGAGAGGGTGTCACCGGGTGGGCGTTTCCCTTCGCTGTCCTCTCTGGCTTTGCAGAACCCGCCCCCCCACACGGCGGCGGCGCCTCGGCTACGGGCGACCCAACCTCTCTGCCTGGCCGGCCCCCTCCCAGCCTGGAGGCTCAGGTATGCGAGGGCTCGGATGGGGAGGCAGAGGCGGAGGCGGCCGCGGCTTCGGCAGCTAGGTCCCGATAAGCTGGGGACTTCAGGAAGCGCGGGTACGAGTCCTTCTCCATCAGGGTGCGCGTCTTCCCCTGAGCCACGTCGAAGCACATGGCCGTGGGCGTCTGCAGGTTCGTCCTGGTCAGCTCCCTGGTCTCGTGGTCTATGTTCACCTGTGGGATGGAGGGCAAGCACGTGAGTGCGTGGGCGTCAGGGCACGGGGTGGCAGAGGCAGGAGGCCAGCAGGCACGGGAGGACTGGCACGTGGGGCAGTGAAGGCGCACTGGATTCCGAACACGGAACCGGGGGTCTCCAGAGTTGACCATCAACGGGCTTTTCAACTCTGGGCCTGTCCCCACCTTTGATCCAGTGTCTGTCCTCCAGTCTCTCAGAACGACCCAGGATATGTTGAGAATGGGTACAAATTCAACCTCTTTTCACCCATTCCACTGTAACAACCCGGGTTCAAGTCACCATCACCTCTGTCCTAGACTAGTGCCAGCGCCTGCTACCTGGTGTCTCTCTCTTCTCCCCTTAACCCTGGGCTCTATTCTCCACCCAGCAGAGCGAGCCTTTTAAAACCCAAGTCAGTTTGCTAGCAGCTCTGTTGTCTCCCGTCACTCAGAGGAAAAACCCAAGTGTGCAATGAGCCCACACGGCCACCTGGGCCGGCACCTGGCCATCTGCCACCTGTGTGACATCATCTCCCACTCTCTCTCCCTCATGCTCCATTCCACATGGGCCCACTTGCTGGTCTGTGGTCACAACAGGCACTCTCTGGTCTTTGCACTTTCCGTTTCCTGTGTTAGAATGTTCCTTCCTCCTTTTCAGGTCTCTGTTTGCATGTCACCTTATCAAACAGCCCACCCCTCACTTCCCTTTATAAATCGGAAAGACCTCACATCCTCCCACCCCGTACTCTGGTATTCCCTTCCATATCCTGCTTTGTTTTTATCAGAGCAGAGATCATTCCCTGACAATATTTACTTAATTGGTTATTGTCACCTTCTCCCACTGGGGTAGAGACTTTTTGTTCACTTCCATATCCTCAATGTCTATAATACTGCCTTGCATGTAACTGATGCTCAACAAATCTTTATGGAATAAATAAAAGTGCTCAGAAAATATATTGTACAGATACAAAAGCAAGGCATTACTACTCTCTCTCCACAAGGTGGCGCCATATTCTCTATCAAACACAGTGGAGGCCTGGGGGAAGGTTAAAAGGTCCACAGACCACAGACCTGAGGCAGGTCAACAAGGGGACTGAGCCAGGTTATCCTATGATGACCTGTCTCCCCAGTTGTGTAAGTGTTTTGAGCTCTAAAAAGGACTTCGTTTACAGAAGTGCATATGGACAGAAGCCAAAAAACCCCTGCCAACCCCTCCGGTCCCACTGGTGAGTATGAGGGTAAAAGGAGGCAGGGGTGGCCCGGAGCCTGGCTTTATAGTCTCCAGCCTCCTGTGACAAATGAGGCCACTGTATTTCTAAACTCGGCCCTTTCCTTGCTGGCCCCCCACCATCCCCGATTCTCAGTGGGGAAGGAGCAGGCAGGGTCTGCAGGATCCCTGGCATATGTCACGGCTCTGACCTCTTTGGGGGCTTCACTGCAGATGAATTCCTCAAAGATCCTGTGAGCCCGGGAGGCCAGCTTGGTAGCTGACCGGAGCTTCCTGAACTCCTCACAGGCCAGCCAGAACTCCAGGTTCTCCTCGCTGAACTCTGTCTTCAGGAAGGCGTGGAAGGCGGCCACTCCATCTGGGGTTGCAGGGAGAGAGAAAGAGACAGGTCAGACAGCGGGGACAGCCAGCCGGGAATAGAAGAAGAAAAGACAGCAATTGTAGTTAATGGTCTATTTTTAGGATGTAATTTTCTCCAACAAGGACCTGCCTTTGTATTCTGAATAGAGGCTGGCACACTAGGGGATCATTATTATTATTACTACTACTACTATTTTGCCCACACTTTTAGCATCCTCAGGCTGCCTCCACGGCACATGGGCACACATGTGCCATCCACAGACAGACACAACAGGGCCCCACTCACTTTTACTGCTCAGCAGCAAGTCAAATGACTCTCTCCACCCCAACACGTCTTCTGAGAAGTTTCTGCTAAAAAAAAAAAAGGCAGGATTTTAATTTAAAAAAAAAAAAATCAACAAACTACTGCACAGCACAAATCCTAGCCAGAACGCTGATGGAAGTTGTATAATTCACACAATTGTATAATTGGATAATTATTGGAGCTGATGCCTCAAACTCTTAGTTGGGGTTCAGGGAAATAGTTGTGTTTTCTAGAGGACAGCTCAGTAACCAGAAACCAAAGCAGGGAACTTCTGGCCCTCATTAAGTATCTAAGACTGTCTTCTTCACTGTCCAAAATTCTTTCTATCCCCCTGACTCTCAGAGCTTGTTTTGTATACTTTCTTAAGGAAATAAGGATCTTATGAATAGAGATTATGTCTACCCATAACCCCAGAGCCTAACGCAGCACCTGGCACAGTTGATGGTCAGTATAAAAGGGCTTCCAGGTAAAGTGCATGTCAGTGGAAGTAGTCACTAATTTAAAACCCTCCAGTGGCCTTGGACCCTGCCCTTGCCCTGGTTGCATGTGCAATGACATCTCCAGGTGCGAGAGTCTGGTAACTAGACATTCAGGCCCTGGGTATCTTCATTTGTTGGTGGCATTAGAAGCCTGGAGCCATCCACGCAGTCACCCATGAGCCAGGCATCCATAGCAGACCGGCTATGACCAGCTCCATTACAATCTCTAGGAAAAGGTCACCAACATCCACGCTGGCATGTCCTAATTTCTCCCGGAATTTTCCTTCTCAGGACTCCTTTCCTGAATCTGGCTCCCTCCCTCCAGGGGCCCTAGGCTTTCAGCAGGACTTACCCCTCTTTGCTGTGTTTACTGTCCCACTCGAACTTGCCAACACTCCCAGTACCGGAGCCCAGTTCTGACTTGTGAAGAAAGACCCCCAGCCGTGTCTTGAACTCTTTGGCTCTGGAAGACAAAGCACGAGCTTGTGAGGATTCTCCACTCGCTCAGCCAGGGCAGAGAGATTTACGAGGTCCCAGAAGAGCTCAGGTTAGTGTCACCCAAATTCCAGCCTTGGGGCTCCTGGGAACCCGTTAACTGTTCCCAGGGCCTAAACGTTGCCTCTCTCAGCGGTATCATGAACCCAGAAACAATGAAAGCAGTATTTAGGCTGTGCCTCGGTAGGTCTTATACTTTCTGGGTCTACAGTACAGCACACGTGGGCTTTTGCCCACTTAAGTCCCACTGATCCATCTCTGTGCCTGTTGATTAGCAGAAGGCAGTTCAGCAGTCTCTTAGACTTGTCACAAGTATCTCTGGAGCTGTGTGGAAGCTGATTTCTGCCTTCCTCTTTACTTTTTCCTTCCCAGCTCCAGCAAGGATTGGAGTGGGTGAGTAGCTCCCTGGGAAGCGGGCACATCCCTCACAGGGGCAGCTGCTGAAAAACACCTGCCTGCCTTTCCAGGGCCAGAGGGCCCCTAGACCTATGACTTAGAATGAAAACCAAGTGCTTAAGAAACCGGGGAAGACTCGGTTCTGCCTGGTGATGCCACCGTGGTTTTCCTGAAGCTGGGTCACCTGAGCAGAAGCGCCACTTGTCAGAGGGTGGGGAATGGCAGTAAGCAGTGGTCCCTCTGCTTCCCTTTGCTTTGCCTTCTCCGTTCTCGTCGCCCATCCTTCTCTAAGACTCTAAAGAGGCATCTGAGAACGTGGAACCAAGTTGACCTCCGCCTCTCGTCACTTGCGTCCCATTCTCCAGCCCACCCAGGTCTGCAAGCCTGCCGCCACTGCACTCCCTAAGGTTGGTGGGACTTGTTCTTCTTCCTCCAGGCAGCTGGACAAGCTGCTCTTACCTCTCCAGGCAGTTGGTGGGGAAGGCGGCCAGGGTCCGGCACATGGCTGCGGGTGCAGGGCAGCACGTCGTGTGGAGGATGGTGACGGGCTCCAGCGGGCAACGCAGGGCGCAAGGAGGCAGAGCAGCAGCGGGCAGCGCCTCTCTGCGCAGATTGGGTTTATTCAGCTGCTTGCGCCGAGCCAGCGGCTTTTATTGCCTTGGAGGGGGCGGGGCGGGGTGCGCGCCGCCGACCAATTGGAGAGCGGTACTGAGCGCGGGCGAAGGCGTAGGAGGGGCCTGCAGCTCGACGGGGTGGGGCTCGCTGCCCGGGATGCGCCGCTACCCTCGTGCAACCTTCACACCGCGGGGGTGCTCACGGGGCTAATCCCCTCCTCTTGGCGGACACCAGCGTGGGGAGGGAGAAGCGGCAGAGAACTCACACGGAGAAGAGAAGCGCACACCCAGTTTAGTAGGGGGAAAAAAAAAAAACCACCTTCTGCCGCTAGTAAAAGCAGGAAACCAACTCAGCGGTGCCAGGAGGATTGGTGTTGAGGTGCCTCCTCGGGGAGGCACGCACGGTGTCGAGCACAGCCTGAGCCTGAGTCTGTTGGGTCCTGCAGGACCGGAGCACAGGAAGCAAGCCAGGCAAGAGAGCATCATGGTTATACTGATAACTTCCATTTACTGTGCTCCTACCCAAATGGCCACGGGTCAACTAAGTAAGCCCTTTGTCATCATCACCTCCATTTTATAGATGAAGAAACTGAGTCAGAACGTTAGAGAGACTTGCCCAAGATCAGAGTTAGAAATAGCAGACAAGGGTTGGGGGTGGTGGCTGGCTTTATTGAGCATCTACTATGTACTTTTTTTTTTTTTTTTGCAGTACGCGGGCCTCTCACTGTTGTGGCCTCTCCCGTTGCGGAGCACAGGCTCCGGACGCGCAGGCTCAGCAGCCATGGCTCACGGGCTCAGCCGCTCCGCAGCATGTGGGATCTTCCCGGACCGGGGCACGAACCCGTGTCCCCTGCATCGGAAGGCAGACTCTCAACCACTGCGCCACCAGGGAAGCCCTACTGTGTACTTTTTTACTAAGACTCGGGTTAAATAACTTGCTCTAAGTCACACAGTTAAGTGTTTTGCCAGAAGTCAAATATGAATTTACCATGCTTTTTCACTGCCCCTCCGCAGATTAGAATCCCACCACCTCCGGAACTAGTGAATGACCCTGCCTTTAAGCAGTTGCTAGCTGGTTCGGCGTCCTCATCTCTGAGATAAAGGTAATAAATGCTCTGCCTCTCTCCTCACTTTCCCATAAAGGCATCACAGCCTCCCCATTGCCCCTCACTTCCCTTTGGGATTGCTGTTAAGAGGCTGCACTTGAAGTTAAGAGTGTACCATCTAGGGATAGATTTCTCAGTTTCAAATCTGGGCTCCACCATTTACTGATGGGAGACTTTAGGCAAGTTTCTCAACCTTTCCATGCCTCTATTTCCTTGTCTCTAAAACGGAAAACATGATGCGCTTATTTCATAAAGTTGTTGTGAGGACTAAAGAAATGTAATTCTTAGTTTGAATTCCCCAGGAGACGGGAAACTTAGTTGCTCGGAGGCAGAGACTTGCTGGGGAGAGTTCTGGGAACTAAGAGGGTGTGAGGGAAGCAGGCTTGGGCAGAGGGAGGAAACGAATGCCGGAAGCTGGTCCCAGGGGGTGCTCTGGAGTGGGATGACTCTTCTGAGCAGACCCGCAGTGAAGCAAGGGGCCGGGCCTTTGTATCCCACATCAACAGTTCATTGGACGGCCTAATTTTAAACGAGGCAATTCCCTCTGTTAAGGGAGAGACGGCTGTGAGCCTACAGCAGCCAGCACCCTGGGGAATAAGGGCCTGGTCCCAAACGCAGATCTGAGAGACACACCACAGCACCTGTAGCCACACCTGGAAGGTGCTTGGGACAGAGCTCAGCTCGTAGTCAGCGCTCAGTCAACCTCGGCTCTCAGGTTTACTTAGTAGGGTTACAGGGGTTGCTAGACAACAAGGAAAAGTAGCAAGTTTTTTTTGTGACTCTCGGAGTTTAGGTGTTTATTTCATGAGGGGCGTTTAAGAGTTGCTATTCCTCAGCGGCGCCTGGAAGTAAGGGTCGGAAACCAGAGGTGAAGAGGTTCCACCTGACAGAGCCAGTGAGAAGTCCCAGAAAAGCTGGTCAGGGAAGGAAAGGGGAAAACCACAGAGGGGAAGAGGGGAGGAAGGCCTGTGAGAGAGCCGCTGAGGCACCGCTATAGGAAAAGAGGCCCCAATCAGAACAATATGGGGGGTCTTTTGTCAGAGCAGATTCCCTTGTTAAGCCAGGGCCTGCGGAAGATGATCCAGTTAGTCAAAACCTAATGCGCTCTGAAGCCAGAGCTGAACCCTCCCCAGCCTCCCGGTGGTTAGTGGAACACAGGGACAGGCGAGGCAGCAGCTCATGCATTGGTAGCACCATCTTAGATGCCGCTTCCCACCTGCACCCCGTCTGGCCCACCTGGGCTCTTGTTCTACTTTTCTCACAAGTCCAGGGCTGGATTGGTGTGGGGCAGGGCGATGGGCAAGAGTTGGGAGGGGGGCAACGGAAGGATGCCTTTTTGAACGTTTGCTTCTCCGGACAGCCCTTGGTCCACACGATGACGCAGCCCACCTGGCAGCATTAGCAGGCCCTTCTGCTGGAGGAGTTCGTCAGCTGGGATGAGGGCTGTTTTGTCACCTGCTGCTGCTTCTGCCCCAGTGCATATGCTTTTATTATGCAGCTGCCGAATGGGGACGTGGGTGGTGTCTGAGACAGCTTTTCTCCAAGCAATAAAAGCAAGTTTATGGACGGATCGAACCCCCGGTCTTACCCTCAGTCGTACCACGTTGGAATCAGACTGGACGTGGCCACATGACAACAATAATAGTGATTAGGCAGAAAACCTCCTCAAACCTTCCTGTCCTTTCTGCATTCCCTGTGAATAGGCCAGAGGAGCTTTTAAATTTCCATTCTGCAGACAACAAAACGGCAGTGCTAAAGGCCCTTAGTTAAAGGCAATGGAGCTGAAAACAGCTGAACCCTGGGCCGAATCTCCAGATTCCCGAGCTAGTACTTTTTCATTCGACAAAGAAAGCGAAAGAGACAAAGGAATTGATGCATGGTGCACAGATGGGCAAAGCCAAGAGCACAAAGCTCCCTGCTCAAGACGAAGAGCCCTCTCCAAGTTCAGCCTGCCTCCCGGTTGCCATGGTTACCTCTTCAGTTTCCAGGCAGAAACTTTTTGAAGTTCACGGTTTATCCTAAATTCTCTTCCCAGCAGGTAAAGCGGTTCATGTCTACAATTGCAGTAATGACTCAACAGTTGCTGTCAATCCAGCAAGCTGAGCTCGCCTGTGAATCGTACTGGCTTTGACAGAACCTGACCTCATTTTTGCCCAGCGCTCCCAGTGCAGCTGTGCTCTCTTTAGTGGAGAGTATGGGGACACAGCTCTGCAGCCTGGGTCATCTGGGGTCAGGATTCAACATCCCACAATATCCCAGCCGCATTGCCTACCATCTCCTTCAGCCTCTCTGACCCCCCAGGACCACTCTTTCCACAGAGACTGAGGTCTAGACAGGACCTTTGTCTGCTGAAAACAGTTAGAGGAAATGAAAATACTTACTCGACTTTGGCACAGACGATCCCCACAGCGGTCTGGACCTTCCAAAGTCAGTCATCAATCTACTAATAAATATTTATTAAGAATTTACTATGAGGCTTCCCTGGTGGTGCAGTGGTTAAGAATCCACCTGCCAATGCAGGGGACACAGGTTCGATCTCTGGTCCGGGAAGATCCCATATGCCACGGAGCAAGTAAGCCCATACGCCACAGCTACTGAGCCTGCGCTCTGGAGCCCGCGGGCCACAACTACTGAAGCCCGCGTGCCACAACTACTGAAGCCTGCACGCCTAGAGCCCATGCTCCGCAACAAGAGAAACTACCGCACTAAGAAGCCCGCGCACCACAACCAAGAGTAGCCCCCCTCTCGTCGCAACTAGAGAAAGCCCACGTGCAGCAACGCAAACATAAATATATAAAAGAAACATGACCCCAAAAAAGAGAATTAAAAAAAAAAAAGAATGTACTATGTTCCCAAGTTGATGGGGAAACAACAGCTTTTAAGGCTCTTCTCTGACTGTAATGGCCTTATATTTCCTTCCAACTGAGGCAACAGAACTACCAGAGGGGAGAGGGAGAGGTGATAGGAAATGATTGCCTGGTGTTGCAACAAGTGTCCAGGAAAGGGAGAAATCAGAGAGCGTTGGCAGTGTTTTAAAAAAAAAACAGGAGTGAGAGAGGTTTGAGCACCATGGAAGGTCAGAATATGCAGGGCATGTGGGAGGAAGCATGCCTCAGTGGGACAAACAACTAGGAAATGCCTGTTGTAGTTTGGGGGTACAGCAAAGATGCACAAAGATTTAGGAATTCCTTACATACAGGCAGAGGAGCTTAAGCTGCCAGTGTGCACACTTGGATGCCACTTTTAGGTTTAGAAGCACAAAAACAGCAGGGGCAGCACATATCCTAAGACGTCTGCATGAGAAGGGAGAGATCGCCTCCAGCAGCCGTGAAATAGACAGTCTCTGGGGGTCAGTTTCCTGCTGCATCATGACAAGAACTGTGGGTCTTCTCCCTTCCTGGGCAGGGGAAGTTGACAGAGTTCAGCCTGGGTGCAAGAAACGACTGCTTTCCCCTGATCATCCTTTAGGGCATTGGGTGTAGCTCACTTTGATGGCTGTACTACTCAGCTCTGATTTCCCCTCTTCCCTCCCCTCCTTCCCTCTGAGCAGAGTTTTGAGGGGATGGGAGGCCTGCTTCTCTCTACCCAACTGGACCAATGGACCCCTAGCCTGCAAGGAGGGCAGTCCCAGCCACTTGGGAGAGGCTGAAACTCTTCAGCAGCACCTATAGCTAGTAGGATCATGTCTCTACATGGCGCCTAAGGCTCTAATCAACTGATCTCGCATCCTTCACCTCACACCCTAACACCCAGCCAGCCTCAGCAGCTGCAGGTTACCCCAGGCACCATGCTGCCTGCACCAACAAGCCCTGAGCATGAGGTTCTCTAGGCCTGAAGGACCCTCCAATCCCTGTTCTACTCATTTTAAAAGATATTTTCAATAAACTAATTTATATATATTGAGATATAGTTTGCATATAATGAATGCACAGATCTTAAGTATACAGCTCGATGAGTTTTGACAAATGTAGACATCCATGTAACCATGGCATACACCGTGCCAGCTTGCTGGGTGGCATTTTAATCAAGAGCCAATCAAGCTACGGAATACTTCTGTCACCCTAGAAAACTTCATGCTCCTTCCAGCCAGCCTCCCCCACCACCCCCATCAGAGGCAGCCACTAGTCTGAGTCCTAGAACCATAGGACTCACATTGAATCCTGAGTTTGTTTTCTACATATTTTTGAGGCCTGGCGCAAGTGCTCTCTCATCCCTGGAACTTGTTCCTGCCTATGTTACCCTGAACTCAGAATTGATTCCCAATCTGTTTGCTCTGTGAGCTCCTGCAGGGCAGGGAACCATTGCCTTGGTCCTCTTTTTTTTTTTTTTTTTTTTTTGCGGTACGTGGGCCTCTCACTGTTGTGGCCTCTCCCGCTGCGGAGCACAGGCTCCGGATGCGCAGGCTCAGCGGACATGGCTCACGGGCCCAGCCGCTCCGCGGCATGTGAGATCCTCCCGGACCGAGACATGAATCCCTGTCCCCTGCATTGGCAGGCGGACTCTCAACCACTGCGCCACCAGGGAAGCCAAAACCTTGGTCCTCTTTTTATCTTCAGCCCCTAGCACCGTGCCCAGTTTGGTGTGTATTCTATAAATGTTGGCTGGCAGGCTGGCTTCTGTTTCAACACAAATCTTAATAGCTATGAACTCTAGCCTGTGCCAGGCTCTGTTCTGTGTGCGTTTCCCCTGAATTATCTTTCAGTTCTCACAATTACCCCATAAGCCAGGTTCTATCTTGTCCTCATTTTACATTTGAGTGAACTCTGTCAGAGGCTGGTTAAGTAACTTGCCTGTGATCACACAGCTAGTGAGTGGTCAAGCTGGGTTTTGATCTCAGTCCAATTCCAGAGCCTGTGTTGCTAACATACACCATGACACCATGCCAGTCTGCTGTATGGTGTTTTCTAGAACTCAGAGTTGGCTCACTATGAGAAGAACGAAGCATAAGCTTGGGAAGGACGTTACACCTCATCCTCTGTTTTCTGTAGTTTTCTTTCCTGTATCCCCCCGACCCCGACCCCTACCCCTCTTCTTTGCTCACCCCATCCCTCTGCAGCCATTCACGTTTCCCACTTTCTGTCTTTGCCTTCAGCTGTGTGTCATCACTGGCTCTGTACCTGTCTGCTTCTTCTGCCTCTTGTGTATGCAATTCCCACACGTGGCTGCCGAGAGCTCCTTCCTCTGCTAAAATCCCTTGGTTAACATCTGGGCTTTTATTATCTTTTCAGGAAAACTCAATTCAGCTGCTTTGCCACGCCTCCTTTCCCAGCTGTGCTTCCCAAGCCCTCTTTGCTCATAGAGGATCCTGGCTCCCACCTTGGAAAGAGCCCAGGGGCAGCTTTCAAGGGAGGCAGAGCTCCAGTTCCCAAAGCCTTTGGGATGTGTGGGCCCTGGAAACCTTTGTTCCTCTTCATCCTCTTCTGGTAGATGGAGCCTCTGGGGTTAATGCTTTCTCTGCTGCATGCGGGCCGTGGCCCTTCACAGGCCCCGTGCTTGGTGTTTTGTGGTCTCCCCCATGCAGGTGGGCTCGCCTGTCTGGCTGTGATGGTCTGCTTTACCCCACAGCCCAACCAGACTGTCTGCCTGCCTTGAATCCTGAATCCTCCCGGTGTCCGGGGTCCCCCTGCAGCGCGCTGCCTCAGCTTTCACATGCGTGTGCTCGCATATTGATTCATTCCCTAGAGTATCAACGAAATCAGTGGCAATAAATGAGGCCGCCCCCACCCTAATACTGCCAATTCCAAAAGAGGAGGGTTACCTAAGCGCCCTGGGTTTCTGTCTTCCTCTTTTTCACCCTCCCTCCCCATCTCCTTTTTCACTTTTGTCACGAATGTCATTTTTCTGAGAGCATCTCACTTCTGCTCACTGAGTCTTGGAAACAAAGTTTATAAAAATCTGGATTGTTCTCATTTCATAATCTTCCAAGGCCCTGAGAAGCCACGTAAAATGACAGATTAGAGGGGGCAAAAAAGTGAGGCCTGGGATTTGCAAATGACTGCAAGGTGAAATTTACATGTCCAATTCCCTGTTCTTTCCTGGACTGAGGAGTGAAGACTTTGGGATTCCAGACTTGGGACGTGAGGCAGGTATCGCCTGCCGGCTTGTGTCTCACTCCAGGCAGGAAACAAGCACCGGGGGAATCTAACAGATGCCACCCCCTGGTTGGGAAGGAGAGGGGGCTTCTGACCGACTCACTCCCTCTACCGTATTCACCGGCCGGGGCAGCCACCAACACTGATAGGCGATGCTCTGGGCGAGGAGAAGGCCCCCTGCTCTCTGGGAAGCAAATGGCCTACCTGAAACATTGTTTTACTCTCAAACCACATGGGGGGGAGGGGGGTGGCGGACGGGGGACTGAAAGACCCTCAGAGATGGAAACCTCTGCAAACAGCAGTTTAAGTCCCAGCCCACCCCCCTTCATTTCTTAGGGGAGCTCAGCACACCAGTCCATCCCTGGTCCTAGAGACACTTGGTGTGCTCTCCTCGGCTGGAAAGCTGCCTTTGAGATGTAGGTGCTCACCTGGGCGGGTCTGAAATGGCCTCAGGGTGGCCTGGAACCTGGAATCTGTACCCAGCTCAGTGTCGGGCATAGTATAGATAGTCATGAGATATTGGCTGAGGAAGGAAGGAGCGCGTCCCGCTGGACATGGTGGATGTCGTTGGAGAGCCATCGTCAGCTCGGCCTCTCCAGGCTCCTCGGGATCGCAGACACTCCTGGCTGAACTCCAAGCTGATGACTTTCTGGAATTGGGTCGCAGACAGTCTGCCTTATGCAATGAAATCTATTATCATGCACTTCCCTCACATGGCCCCCACTGGGGCTGGTGGAGTCCCCCAATGCAGGCAAACCGGCACAAAGCCAGGGAAAGTCTGACACGCATCCGTCCTTCCAGAGCCCAGCTCGAGGTGGAAACAGGGCACCAAACACACACGGAGCTGTGCCACTTCGTCCCGTCTCTCTGAAGGTCTTCAGTGAGGAGAGCTCCTGGCACACCTCGCCACCTTTCCCTCTCTCCTAGGTATTCAGAGAGGCAGGTGCTAGGGAGATGCTGTGTTTGGTAGTAAGAACAGATTTCAGCTGCTTGCAGCTGGCTAACACCTGGCCCTGCTCTAGACCTTGTCTTGGAGGAAGGGACATGCCATTTGCAGGGCCCCCATGACCCAACACTGAGCTCAGTGCCTTCCAGATGGAGAAACCAACAGCGTGGGTAAGTAATCTACCCACAGTGACCCACCCAGTGAACAGAGGTGCCAGGATTGAAACCCAGTTCTGTCCAGCAGATCCGGACGCAGGGCTGCTCATTGCCCCGTCCTCTTGCCTCTGAGCAGCATTCCCCCTGGCCCCTGGCTGCTACTTCAGGCCATTTCTCCACGCTGCCCTAGATAGGGATATGTAGGTGCTTACACAGGCCACAGATGACACACGAGGACTGCTCACACAGCAAGCCCCGGCATGTGAATGTCTCACACACGTGCAGAGATGTCAGGCCGGAGCTACAGGAGTGGTTTGCCATCTCCTGGGAGTTTGGGACCTGCCCTCTTTTGAGTCACAGTGCATGAACCCCCATTTCAATAGGGAGAGAATAGGGGCCGGTGGGGAGGGTTGAAGGAGGGGCACAGAGGAAAAGCAATCTTGTAGGAAAGCAGGAGGCTTGACAAAGCATCAACGCTAGCTGTCCCTCCGTAACAAGTTGGGAGGAAACATGCCTCCTTACACTGTGCCCGCAGCTCCCCGAGCGAAGGGAGGAACGTGGCCAGCTGTCTGAGCCACGGGAGGCTGGGGCCGGCAGAGGTGGGGTGGGAGGGAAGGGGGCGGGGGGGAGCCATGGGAACAGGTGATCCTTTCACAAGCTCCCCGGCCATCAGCTCCTGACATAGCAGATGTCCTAGAAACAGGCCCAGGTGGACAGGGGGAAGAGCGCAGCGGGAGGCTGCGTGATGTTTGGCCGAGAAAGAAATGAGCTCTGCCTAATGGGCCCCGGACATCTGCGCAGGGGAGACACGCGCTGGGCTGTGTGGCTGAGCCCCGGCGAGCCACTCCCTCTCCACGTGGCTGTGCCGCTCCGGTGTGGGCTACAGGAGAACCTGTTGGATCCAAATCCCCAGGCTTCCCGAACCCCCGGGCGGCAGCAACGGGGAGGACAATTGCTACGTGAAGCGAGCATTCTCTGTGCTCCAAATTTATGGTTCTTCTCATCTCATCTCATCCTCACACTAACCTCTGCGGAAGGTATGCCTACTATTGTGGTTTTACAGATGGGGAAACCAAGGCATAGAGAGGCTAATTGAAGAAGGGACAAGAGGCCAGAGCCCTGGTTTGATACCGGGTCGTCTGACGCCAGCACCCACGCAGTGAGCCACTGACTGTGTAGACAGCCCCCTCCTCGCCCCCTCCAGAGTTGCAGAAAGCTCTTTCCTGCCCTGGGTTCCAAACACTCACATCCGCAGCTCTAAGAGGATTCGAGAGATGGAGGTTTACCTTCCTTCTCTTTTAATTCAGTCTGGGCTTCCTTTCTTGGGAACAGGAACCGGGCTTTCAGCTTCCAAGGCTCAGCTCAGGAGGAGCCAGCCCTCCAGTCCCGGCAGCTTCTGACCCTGGAGCCGCGCTCATCACCTAGAACATCCATCCACTCTAAGAACGGTACTTTCGGGACTTCCCTGGCCGTCCAGTGGTCAAGACTTTGCCTTCCAATGCAGGGGGTGCGGGTTCAATCCCTGGTGGGAGAGCTAAGATCCCACATGCCTTGCAGCCAAAAAACCAAAACATAAAACAGAAGCAATATTGTAACAAATTCAATAAAGACTTTAAAAATGGTCCATTAAAAAAAAAAAAAAAAGAATGGTATTTTCACTTATCCAACACCTACCCAGTCCTAGCCTGGAGTTTGGAATCTCACTCATATGAGCTCATTTAATGCTCACTGGGAACCTGGCGGGTGGGCGGGCCTCCCTCTAGCTGGTCTCCCACCTCCACCACCTCTTGTCTTCTATCTGTCCTTCCATATAGGTGCCGTCCAAGGTTGTGCCCTGGCCAGCCTCTCTCCTGGTACTTCAGCCTCTAGCAGAGTAAGCTGTATTTGCTTCAACCACTCTCTATACACTGCTGCCTTCCCAAACCCATCTCTCTGACCCCTTCTAGCGTTCAAGATCCATATTTCCACCTGCTTATTAGGTGTCTTCATACTTAACTTGTCCAAAACTCATTCAATATGGTGTACATACCATCATGTGACTCGATGAATGGCCTTGATGAATGGCAGTAGAGCATCCATTCAGTTGCTCTTGAGAGGTATCTCACTCACCATCGATGATCCCTCACTTTCATCCCTCCTGTTTCCAATCAGCCTCTAAGTCCTGTCTACTCTCATCCAATCTCTGGACTCTCCCTTCTCCATCCTCACAACCACTGTCCACCTTCTTGCATCCTAAGCCATCTTCTCACATCCTACCCACTGTGGTGCCAGATAAAGAAAAGTTGGAGCGTGTCCTTACCCTCTTCAAGCCTCCAGTATCTCCCACCTCCCCCAGGGCCACACTGAAACCCTCAGCAGGCCATTCCCGTTCCTCCACAGTCTGGTGCCAACCCGTTGCTGCAGACTCCTCTTCTACCTGCCCCCCAACCCCTTCAGCTCTGGTCACGCTCCATAACCTTTCCCCCAAACGCTCCACACCGTTCACTTGCTTTCACGTACGTTGTCATTGCCATTACTTGAAATGACCTTCCCCTTTTGTCTGATAAACTCCTATTCATCTGACAAGACCCAACTCAAAATGCACCTCTCCAAATGTCCTTATTCTTCAAAGACGCATGCTGAGATGTTTAGGAGCGAGTGTCATGACATCCCTCACTGACTTCGAGATGATTCAGCTATATGCCTACATAAGTGTGTATATATCTGCGTATCTAGGTATCTATATCCACCTGTCTATATATCAAGAGAGAGAAAGATAATATGGCAAATGATAGCAATGGTTGAACCTAGGTGGTGGTTATAATCATCTTTCAGCTCTTCTATATGCTTGACACTTTTCACAATTAAAAGTTGGGAGACAAGGGCCTACTGTATAGCACAGGCAACTATAGTCAATATCTTGTAATAACCTATCATGGTAAAAAATCTGAAAAACAATGTATATATATTCTTTATGTATATATAACTGAATCACTTTGCTGTACACCTGAAACTAACACAACATTGTAAATCAACTATACTTCAATAAAAAATTTGTTTAATTTAGGGGGAAAAACCACCTCATCTGTGATTTGTCCTCATTGCCCCCAACAAAGTGTTTGTTTCTTTTTTTGTTTACTGGCTGCGCGGCTTCTGGGATCTTAGTTCCCTGAACAGGGATTAAACCCTCGCCCTCAGCAGTGAAAGCGTGGAGCCCTAGCCACTGGGGTGCCAGGGAATTCCCCCCAACAAAGTGAATTACCTCTTTCATTGTGTTCCCTAAACATTCTGTGTTTGCCAACAACACAGCACTTTACTACATTTTATTGTAATTTTGCATTTAGCAACTTTCTCTTCTGCAAATTGTGAACCTGCAAAAGCACGGTAGTTGCACACAGCAGGCACACAATAACTGTTCATTTGCATGAATGAATGTTCTCTCCTGTGAGGTTGAGAAGCAATAAGCCATGGGAACAGGAAGTCTTGGGAATTACCATAGACCAGCCCCCAGGCTACGTTCTCCGTCACATGGACGCTGACAAGCCCGGGAAGGCGCCTTGGCATGGGGAAAGATAATAAATGGCTGTTTATTGAATGGCAGAAAACAGTTTAAAACTCAGGAGATCCAGCCTCTGTGACCAGTTCCGTGACTAACCAGCTGTGTGACCGTGGGCAATGACCAACCTCTCTGTGCCTCTGTTTGGGAAAGTGTGTGACTGTGCTCTGAGAAGTCTAAGATGTACACAAATAATGCGGTACTCTCCTCATTTCTATTATTAAAATGAACAAGACTTTTTCGTCGTGGCCAGGACCAGTGAAGAATTCTGAGTCACTCTGTCTGGGGCTGGAGGGCGGTGCTTCGCTTCATTGAAGGATGGGAATTTCCACCCAACTGGAAGGAATGAGCCACTGTGGCTTGGGCCTCATCTTCTCCCACCCCCGCTTTCCCTTTCCTCTGACCAATTGACAACTTCTG
This sequence comes from Aethalodelphis obliquidens, assembly GCF_003676395.1. Classification (NCBI taxonomy): domain Eukaryota; kingdom Metazoa; phylum Chordata; class Mammalia; order Artiodactyla; family Delphinidae; genus Aethalodelphis; species Aethalodelphis obliquidens. Next base: position 15,916,640 of record NW_020837992.1, on the reverse strand, counting down.
GGAAACAGACAGAACTAGGAATCTTAAAATAGAGCAGCAAACATCTGGGCTCGTAGCCCCAGGCTCGGTTGCACCATCGGTGGACTTTGGCAGCAGACACGGAGAAATGGATGGCTCACGTGGCATCCAGCCCTCTGCGCCGGAAGAGCCAAGACCATGGAAAAAGTAACACACTGAAAAAAAAAAAAAAAAAAGTAACGCACTGGTTCTGGAGAAAAGCAGTCATCCAGGAATGTGATGTTTTAGTTGGCTGCCCTGCCACAGCCTGTCTGGGTGAAAGGCTCTGCCCTGATGTTCCCGTATCATCCAAGGCCTGGGGATCCCAGAAGGAGCAGCTCTTCCTAGAAGCAGTGGCTGTCCCACTAGCCCCAGCAGGCTGGGGAAAGACAGTGAGAGGCCTCTGAGGAAGGAGACGGCGGGCCATGACTCAGTGGTTCAGAGAAGCTTGGCTTCCCAGGCTCTGAGCACCCAGGTTTGGGATGCTTAGGTAACAAAACAGGGGCAGCATGAAATATTCAAAAGATGAGAGCACGTCGAAGACTGGGCCCTTGGTTCTGGACCCCAAGTTTCAATCTGATAAACTCAGCCTAACCCTAGGAAAGGGGTTCTCCACTGAGAGTGAAGGTTAGAGCAATGGGACTAAGATCATGAAATCCTGAAAAGCAGCTGCCTTCTTATCTGGATTTCTCCTAAGTTCATCCATGAACACTGTGTGCCGGGCACTCTTCTCATATGTGCCCTCATTTAATCCTCACAACAACTGTACACAGGAACTGTTATTATCCCTGCTTTACTGTTAGGGAAGCCAAGACACATGGAGGTCTGAAATCTCACAGTGGCAGTGCCACGGTTCAGACCCAGGCAGGCTGGCCCCGGCGTCTGTGGGCATAGCCAGGATGCTATGTCAAGCAGCTTCCAGGAGCCTGGCTGTGGACGGACCCCAGAGGACGGCAGACGAAGCCCTCAGGCAGCTTCCATCCGGAAGGGGAAGAGAAATAAGGAACAAGCATCAAATTGGTAAAATAATGATGAACAGTGACGAAAGCAACAAAGGAAACAGAGAGCAAAGGGGGACCTACTTTAAGTAAGGTGGTCGGAAACATGTCCTGGTCAAGTTTTTGTTGCTAAGGATAGAAATGGACTGTCTCTGACTTAAAGAGAAAAAAATTATTGAAGGGAGTTTGGGGTAGCCTACAGAATGTTCGGGGAGTCTCCGAACACAGACAAGAACAAAGGGAGGCTCGGTGGCCAAAAATCCCTCCACAGAACCACTCTGATGAGCACCAGCAAGGGGCCACGGCTGAAGGCTAGATGTCTCAGCCTGCTCCACAGCCAGCGCTGGAACTCCCCAGAACCCCCCCGCTGGCTCCGCTGCCCGTGGAAAACAGAGGCCACGGCCACCACTAACCTCAAAGTGGAGTCTCCCCCACTCCATTTCTTTGCATCACCAGCTCCTGACTCAAGAGTCCCAGATGAGGGTACCTAACTGGCACCCTGCTGCTTCTGATGCAAATTTCCAAGCTGTGCTGGGCAGATACAGGCAGCTTCTGGCACCGGTCCTATTGCTGCTGAGTATGCAGACCGGAGCTTAGGGCTGACTCTCCATCCACTCTTTATGGAAGTCCGCCCCCCTCCAAACACACTTTGGCTGATGGCAGCCTTTCTCTTTCCCCTTGATGGGATTTCAGCCTCTCTTCCAATAGAAATAATAGCTACTAATTTGGATCACCTATTATATGCAAATCCTTTACAGACATCATCTCTCAGGCTTACTACCTCTTTGTAAGGTAGCTACTCACTCTCTCCATTTTTGGATGCAGAATCTAAGGCTTAGAGAGATTAGGAATCTTGTCTGGAACATGGCTGAGCGCAGATTTGAACACAGACCCGTTATGCAAACAGGAACACACACTGTCTCCCAGGGGGGTTGAAATTTTGGCACAAAAGAGATCCCTGCTGCTGAATCTCAGCCATGATCCATGGAGGGAGGGGACAGTAAACTTCAACTGGATTTAGGACCGAGGCTCTCCAGCTCTTTACCTGCTAACCACCTATGTCTCTTCTTGATACCCCAGGACTGCAGCTGTCCCAGCCTCCCACGTAGCCAAGCTCTGTGAGGCCATTTGGCAGGGATCTATGGTTTCTTCTTTGTCAAGGCAGACCTCCCCATCCCACTGAGCCTTAGCCCACCAGGCCTCCATAAATCTTCTCTGGGGTTCTATACCTCTGGGTTTACACTGCTATGGGCAGGGCTTACTTTCATAAGACACATATGACCCCAAAGCTGCATGTGAGTTGCGTTTTTGTGAATTGATTCTATATACTCACTGGCTTACACCATCATTTCAGAAATCATTGTTAATTTCCAACTGCTCTTCAGCACGCACTGACAACTGGGTATTTCAGCTTAAAGTTTCATTGCCCCCTGCCTTCACACTTTTCTTGGCAAGCAAAGATCTATGAGCCAACATTTAAATATACCAGGGGAGTACTTCCCAGAACTTCTGCTGCCGGGGTCCTCATACGCGCAGTGAGCCAAAGCCACCCGCTGCCTCTGCAGTACACCCTCCAACACTAGGAGCCATGTGGCTGACAGGGTCTTGGTGCTCCAGCCTGGTGTCAGGCCTGAGCCTCTGAGGTGGGAGAGCCGAGTTCAGGACATTGGACCAAGAAGGACCTCCTGGCCCCAGGAGGTCTCTCTTGGTCCAATGTCCTGATATCAGTCAGTGAGAGCTCTCCCAGAGATCTCCGTCTCAACGCTAAGACCCAGCTCCACTCAATGACCAGCAAGCTCCAGTGCTGGACACCCCATGCCAAACAACTAGCAAGACAGGAACACAACCCCATCCATTAGCAGACAGGCTGCCTAAAATCATAATAAGTTCACAGACACCCCAAAACAGACCACTGGACATGGTCCTGCCCACCAGAAAGGCAAGATCCAGCCGCATCCACCAGAGCACAGGCACCAGTCCCCTCCACCAGGAAGCCTACACAACCTACTGAACTAACCTTACCCACTGGGGGCAGACACCAAAAACAATGGGAACTACGAACATGTAGCATGAGAAAAGGAGACCCCAAACACAGTAAGTTTAGCAAAATGAGAAGACAGAGAAATACGCAGCAGATGAAGGAGCAAAGTAAAAATCCACCAGACCAAACAAATGAAGAGGAAATAGGCAGTCTACCTGAAAAAGAATTCAGAGTAATGATAGTAAAGATGATCCAAAATTTTGGAAATAGAATGGAGAAAATAGGTTTCACAAGAAATGTTTCACAAGGACCTAGAAGAACTAAAGAGCAAACAAACAATGATGAACAACAAAATAAATGAAATTAAAAATTCTCTAGAAGGAATCAATAGCAGAATAACTGAGGCAAAAGAATGGATAAGTGACCTGGAAGATACAGTAGTGGAAATAACTACCACAGAGCAAAATAAAGAAAAGAGAATGAAAAGAATTGAGGACAGTCTCAGAGACCTCTGGGACAACATTAAACACACCAACATTCAAACTATAGGGGTCCCAGAAGAAGAAGAGAAAAAGAAAGGGACTGAGAAAATATTTGAAGAGATTGTAGTTGAAAACTTCCCTAAAATGGGAAAGGAAATAGTCAATCAAGTCCAGGAAGCATAGAGAGTCCCATACATGATAAATCCAAGGAGAAATATGCCAAGACACATATTAATCGAACTATCAAAATTAAATACAAAGAAAAATATTGAAAGCAGCAAGGGAAAAGCAACAAATAACATATAAGGGAATCCCCGTAAGGTTAACAGCTGATCTTTCAGCAGAAACTCTGCAAGCCAGAAGGGAGTGGCAGGACATATTTAAAGTCTTGAAAGAGAAAAATCTACAACCAAGATTACTCTACCCAGCAAGGATCTCATTCAGATTCGATGGAGGAATTAAAAGCTTTACAACAAGCAAAAGCTAAGAGAATTCAGCACCACCAAACCAGCTTTACAACAAATGCTAAAGGAACTTCTCTAGGCAGGAAACACAAGACAAGGAAAAGACCTACAATAACAAACCCAAAACAATTAAGAAAATGGTAATAGGAACAAACATATTGATAATGACCTTAAATGTAAATGGATTAAATGCTCCAAGCAAAAGACACAGATTGGATGAATGGATATAAAAACGAGACCCATATATATGCAGTCTACAAGAGACCCACTTCAGACCTAGAGACACATACAGACAGAAAGTGAGGGGATGGAAAAAGATATTCCATGCAAATGGAAATCAAAAGAAACCTGGAGTAGCAATACACATATCAGAAAAAATAGACTTTAAAATAAAGGCTATTACAAAAGACAAACAGGGACACTACATAATGATCAAGGGATCAATCCAAGAAGAAGATATAACAATTGTAAATATTTATGCACCCAACATAGGAGCACCTCAATACATAAGGCGAATGCTAACAGCCATAAAAGGAGAAATCGACAGTAACACAATAACCATAGGGGACTTTAACACCCCACTTTCACCAATGGACAGATCGTCCAAAATGAAAATAAATAAGGAAACACAAGCTTTAAATGACACATTAAACAAGATGGGCTTAATTGATATTTATAGGACATTCCATCCAAAAATAACAGAATACACTTTCTTCTCAAGTGCTCATGGAACATTCTCCAGGATAGATCATATCTTGGGTCACAAATCAAGCCTTGGTAAATTTAAGAAATTTGGAATCGTATCAAGTATCTTTTCCAATCACAACGTTATGAGACTAGATATCAATTACAGGAAAAAAACTGTAAAAGATACAAACACATGGAGGTTAAATGGTACACTACTAAATAACCAAGAGATCACTGAAGAAATCAAAGGGGAAATAAAAATTACCTAGAAACAAATGACAATGAAAACACTATGACCCAAAACCTAAGGGATGCAGAAAAAGCAGTTCTAAGAGGAAAGTTTATAGCAATACAAGCCTACTTCAAGAAAAAAGAAAAATCTCAAATAACCTAACCTTACATCTGAAGCAATTAGAGAAAGAAGAACAAAAAAATCCCAAAGTTAGTAGAAAGAAAGAAATCATAAAAATCAGATCAGAAATAAATGAAAAAGAAATGAAGGAAACAATAACAAAGATCAATAAAACTAAAAGCTGGTTCTTTGAGAAAATAAACAAAATTGATAAACCATTAGCCAGACTCATCAAGAAAAAAAAAGGGAGAAGACTCAAATCAACAGAATTAGAAATGAAAAAGGCAAAGTAACAACTGACACTGCAGAAATACAAAGGATCATGAGAGATTACTACAAGCTATATTACTACAAACTATATGCCAATAAAATGGACAACCTGGAAGAAATGGGACAAGTTGTTAGAAAAGCACAAACTTCCAAGACTGAACCAGGAAGAAATAGAAAATATAAACAGACCAATCACAAGCACTGAAGTTGAAACTGTGATTAAAAATCTTCAAACAAACGACCAGGACCAGATGGCTTCACAGGCAAATTCTATCAAACATTTAGAGAAGAGCTAACACCTATCCTTCTCAAACTCTTCCAAAATATAGCAGAGGGAAGAACACTCCTGAACTCATTCTATGAGGCCACCATCACCCTGATATCAAAACCAGACAAAGATATCACAAAAGAAGAGATCTACAGGCCAATATCACTGATGAACATAGGTGCAAAAATCCTCAAGAAAATACTAGCAAACAGAATCCAACAGCACATTAAAAGGATCATCCACCATGATTAAGTGGGGTTTATCCCAGGAATGCAAGGATTCTTCAATATACGCAAATCAATGTGATACACAATATTAAAAAATTGAAGGAGAAAAACCATATGATAATCTCAATAGATGCAGAAAAAGCTTTTGACAAAATTCAACACCTATTTATGATAAAAGCTCTCCAGAAAGCAGCCATACACGGAACTTTCCTCAACATAATAAAGGCCATATATGACAAACCCACAGCCAACATCATTCTCAATGGTGAAAAACTGCAACCAGTTCCACTCAGATCAGGAACAAGACAAGGATATCCACTCTCACTACTATTATTCAACACAGTTTTGGAAGTTTTAGCCACAGCAATCAGAGAAAAAGAAATAAAAGGAATCCAAATTGGAAAAGAAGAAGTAAAACTGTCACTGCTTGCAGATGACATGATACTATACATAGAGAATCCTAAATTTGCTACCAGAAAACTACTAGAGTTAATCAATGAATCTGGTAAAGTATCAGGATACAAAATTAATGCACAGAAATCTCTTGCATTCCTATACACTAATGATGAAAAATCTGAAAAAGATATTAAAGAAACACTCCCATTTACCACTGCAATAAAAAGAATAAAATACCGAGGAACAAACGTACTTAAGGAGACAAAAGACCCACATGCAGAAAACAATAAGACACTGACAAAAAATTAAAGGTGATACAAACAGATGGAGAGAAATACCATGTTCTTGGATTGGAAGAATCAACATTGTGAAAATGACTATACTACCCAAAACAATCTACAGATTCAATGCAATCCCTATCAAATTACCACTGGAATTTTTCACAGAACTAGAACAAAAAATTTCACAATTTGTATGGAAACACAAAAGACCCCAAAGAGCCAAAGCAATCTTAAAAAAGAAAAACAGAGTTGGAGGAATCAGGCTCCCTGACTTCAGACTATACTACAAAGCTACTGTAATCAAGACAATATGGTACTGGAACAAAAACAGAAATATAGATCAATGGAACAGGATAGAAAGCCCAGAGGTAAACCCATGCACATATGGTCACCTTATCTTTGATAAAGGAGGCAAGAATATACAATGGAGAAAAGACAGCCTCTTCAATAAGTGGTGCTGGGAAAACTGGACAGCTACATGTAAAAGAATGAAATTAGAACATTCCCTAACACCATACACAAAAATAAACTCAAAATGGATTAAAGACCTAAATGTAAGGCCAGACACTATGAAACTCTTAGAGAAAAATATAGGCAGAACATTCTATGACATAAATCACAGCAAGATCCTTTTTGACCCACCTCCTACAAAAATGGAAATAAAAATAAACAAATGGGACCTAGTGAAACTTAAAAGCTTTTGTACAGCAAAGGAAACCATAAACAAGACCAAAAGACAACCCTCAGAATGGGAGAAAATATTTGCAAATGAAGCAACTGACAAAGGATTGATCTCCAAAATTTATAGGCAGCTCATGCAGCTTAATAACAAAAAAACAAACAACCCAATCCAAAAATGGGCAGAAGACCTAAATAGACATTTCTCCAAAGAATATGTACAGATTGGCAACAAACATATGAGGGGATGCTCAACAACACCAATCATTAGAGAAATGCAAATCAAAACTACAATGAGGGGACTTCCCTGGTGGTGCAGTGGTTGAGAGTCCGCCTGCCGATGCAGGGGACACGGGTTCGTGCCCCGGTCCGGGAGGATCCCATGTGCTGCAGAGTGGCTGGGCCCGTGAGCCATGGCCGCTGGGCCTGCGCATCCAGAGCCTGTGCTCCACAACGGGAGAGGCCACAGCAGTGAGAGGTCCGTGTACCACAAAAAAAAAAAAAAAAAATTACAATGAGGTATCACTTCACACCAGTCAGAATGGCCATCATCAAAAAGTCTACAAACAATAAATGCTGGAGAGGGTGTGGAGAAAAGGGAACCCTCTTGCACTGTTGGTGGGAATGGAAATTGGTACAGCCACTATGGAGAATAGTATGGAGGTTCCTTAAGAACTAAAAATAGAACTACCATATGATCCAGCAATCCCACTACTGGGCATATACCCTGAGAAAACCGTAATTCAAAAAGAATCATGTACCACAGTGTTCATTGCAGCTCTATTTACAATAGCCAGAACATGGAAGCAACCTAAGTGTCCATCGACAGATGAACGGATAAAGAAGATGTGGCACATATATACAATGGAATATTACTCAGCCATAAAAAGAAACGAAATTGAGTTATTTGTAGTGAGGTGGATGGACCTAGAGTCTGTCCTACAGAGTGAAGTAATTCAGAAAGAGAAAAACAAATACTGTATGCTAACACATATATATGGAACCTAAAAAAAAAGTTCTGAAGATCCTAGGGGCAGGACAGGAATAAAGACGCAGACGTATAGAATGGACTCGAGGACACGGGGAGGGGGAATGGTAAGCTGGCACCAAGTGAGAGAGTGGCATGGACATAGATACACTACCAAATGTAAAATAGCTAGTGGGAAGCAGCCATATAGCCCAGGGAGATCAGCTTGGAGCTTTGTGACCACCCAGAGGCGTGGGATATCAAGGGTGGGAGGGAGACGCAAGAGGAAGGGGATATGGGGATATATGTGTATGTATAGCTGATTCACTTTGTTATACAGCAGAAACTGACACAACATTGTAAGGCAATTATAGTCCAATAAAGATGTTAAAAAATATTAATAATAAAAATAAAGAAATAAGTGTACCAGCGAAGCTCACCATGAATGGACTCCCAAGGGAAATCATCTTATAAAGTGAAAAAAAAATGCTTTTTAATAAGAAGGATCATCCCCGAAGACATTCGTATTGTGAACTGGATTTTTTCTTCTTGGTTTTTATTCATCAGATTGCATGTATATACTTAGAGGTGTAGTAATAAATCAGTACTTTTAAAATGGGTAATTTGGTTAAATTAATCTGGAGAGAGAAAGAGAGAGGCAATGAGAATGAAATGAATTTCTTGCTCTTTTTGTTACTGGTTACTCATGGGCCACCCAGCTGGCCATTCAGGACTCAGTTTCTCTCTTTGAAATACAGAGCACGGAGTTTTTGTATATTTCATGAGGCTCTCATGAGATTTTAATGAAGCTCTCTGGTTAAGGCCCTTTGAGATGAGCACAAAGTATTATTTGAATGCAACTGCATACATCTAAGAGAGCAGCATCTCACCTCTGGGTATGATGAACAGGTTGCTGCCACTCTTAGCGAAGTGCTCTCCCCTGGGTTTCTATTTTCCCAAAGTGCTGAGTCATCCCTAGCAAGGAGGGCTGGCATTGCATCATCGACACTCTTCCGCAAGGCCCAACAATAAGACAGGCAAAACAGCTGTAAAGTTGAAGACTCAGTCTCAGTCTGCTGCTAGAAATCTGCACAGCAGTGCTTCCCCTGGCAGTAGACAGCGGCGTGTTAGGAGTGAATCAAACACGCAAACCTCTGGAGCTTTGTCTTTCATTTCCCCGAGACACAACTTAGCAGAATAACTAAAAATATGGTGACACGTTGCCTCAGCCCTGGGGCTCTCAGGGAAGTGGGGGAGGGGAGGGAGGGAGGGTTGTTTCTCACCAGTCCAGGCCCCACCACCGCCCTCTTATGTGCCTCCATGCCCTGTCACCGTCTCTCTTCTCCACCCTGTCTTTCTGGAACTGTCAGACTCTAAGAAGTCGGGCTGGCCCCCAGCTGCACCTGACACCTGTTTGGGACTGCGATTACATCTCCAGAGGCGCTGAGGCTCTGTCTGGAGAGTTCTGGGCAGGAATTGGACTGGAAATGAGCCCCATGGTTCCCTCATCTCTCCCCTGATCCCTTGAGTTAGGAACCCAGTCCATATGTGTATGCATGTGTACATGTGTGCACACACATGTGTGATTCCTAAGCTAAAGGACTGAAATTCTCTCCAAATATGTCAGCAGTTTCAGCTGCATTGATCTGACTTTCCCATTGGAGGGTTGGTGATTCCCTGATAATATATGAATGGGATGGTACAGGGTACAATCATTCTTTAGCTTCCTCCAATGATGGATTCAGGTTAGACTTACAATGAGAGGCTGAGGGATGCCAGGGAGCCAACAGAAGCCTATCCAGAACTCCTGCATTTGGGGTCTAGGAATTTATTTTATGTCATCACTATGTGGTACACTTGGTGTTGATTTATCTGCAAATGTACACATACCGGCTGTGAATTCCAGTCCTCAACCTATTTTCTTTTTCTTTCTTTCTTTTTTACTATTTTCTTTATTTCCTATAGGTTAACCTAATTTCTCAATTTAAGCACCTGTTCTGCAAACTGCTAGAGAAGCAAAAACAAAACAAGGAATCAGACCTACTGAGGTACCTCTCCATGAAATGTTACCAGGGGGATAAGCCTTCATACAACACTGGGGCATCAGGTAGTGGGAGTGAGTGGCCCTCTTTTGTCCTTGGTCCTCTGTCCGCTCAGGTTTTTGCTCAGACAGCCACAATCCCCATCCACAGCCAGGTCCAGCAGCAGCTGCTGCTTCATAACTTCTCTTGCTGAACAGCAACCTTTGGAAGTATTGTCTATAGACCCCTTGCCCTCCCAGCCATGACTCTTAGGGTCTTGCTGCCTCCCTGGGGACACCCCTGGAGAACAGGTCCCAGACCTCCTCTGCTTTGATGACCCAGCAGCTGTTTATTCCTTCCTGGCCCGGCCCCAGGGGAATCACTTTCCAATGGAGAGGTCAAACTGCTCCAGAGAGGAGACTTACAGATGCTGACATTTGGGGTTTCCCACAGAAAAAGCCCCACTTACGCACACAGAGCTTTTAGTCACATTCTTAGTGCTTCACTCGTAAATGTGAGGGAAAAACAAAGGATCACCAGACCTTAGAGCAAAGTCTCAAACATGAAAGAGAGAGACTAAAACAAATAAGAACATGGATCCTGGGAGAAACAGAAACAATGCAGGGAATGGAAGGAAAAGTAAACAAAACAAAACTCATCATTAATATCCTCAGACAAGTAGGAGAAAATATTGCATCAGGAAATAAGAACAGAATTTTGCTTTCTGAGGACTAATCAGAGAAAAAAACACAAGCTCTTGGCAATCAAAACTACAATAGCAAAACAAACAAACAAAAACAACCAACAGAAGTGTCCAAAGGCAATGTTGAGGAAATCTCCCAGAAAGTAGAAAAAAAGATAAAGCAAAGGACAATAAAAAGAAGTGAATAAGACCATTAGGGGATAAAGCCAAGGAGTGTCATTTCTAACTAATAGGAGTGCCAGAAAAAAAAACAGAGAAAACAATGGGGAAGAAATCATCAAAGAAATAACATAAGCAAACCATCCCCAAAGTGAAGCATGAGTCTTCTCCAAATTGTCAAGGCCTACTGAGTGCTCACATGAATGGAAAAAGCCCCACATCATTGTAAATTCAGAACACTGAAACAAACAGAAAAGATCCTATAAGTTGAGAAACCAGGGTGAAGGAGACCACAAATGATACACAGGAATCAAAATAATCCTTCTTAACGGCAACATTGAAAGCAGAAAACAAGAGTACTGCCTCCAAAGTTCTAAGTGGAAACAATTTTCAACCTGGAATTCTGTACCACTCAAATCAAAGGTGAGCAGAGATGAGATTTTTAGTAAAAAATGTTTCCAAAAATTATCTCCCATGCACCCTTTCTTCGAAAGCTACTACCGGAAAGTGTGATCTGTTGAAACAAAAATAAGAAAATAAGAAGAGAGAGGATGGGCTGGGAGACGGGAATTAGGAGACGAGAGAGGTGAAAGGAATTCCCAGGAAGTCAGCAAAGGAAAGGGCCACAACATCTAAACGGCAGACTGAGGCAGCAACCGATCCCTAATAAGGGGGTCAGAGGACTCCAGGAGAGACAGTTAGGGTGGTGAAGTGGGGTGTGGGGATTGTCTGACAGACTGGACAATGTGGAGGTGTCATTGGGCAGTGTTTTACAGCTGTGGGAGCACGTGGGAAGATGCAACCAGGTGTTGATAGAACACTAAACAGATGAAAATTGAGGCAATTATTAATCCCCGGGGGAAGAACTGTGCAGTAATGGATATGTAATTAAAATATATTAATTGTCTTAACAGTAAACAATATCTATACAATCATGATAACAAAAGCATTGTTAACCAGAAACTGGGGAGACCTAGAAGAAGACAAGAGGGGAAAGTACATGAGTTTAGAATCCTCACTACCGTAATGAGAAGTCTAGAACTGACGTCTAAAATTGATGAATCAAGAGGGAGTGCCGTGAGCTAGAAGTATACAGGAAATCACCAGATAAAGAACTTAACGCTGCATTGACAGTGGTTTTCTCTGTGGAAAGGGGGCTGGGGCAGAGGGGAGGGGAATAAGAGACAGTTTTTATTGTGTTTTTTCTTTTTATAATGATGTTTGCCTATTTACTTATTTATTTGTGTATTTATTTATTCATTTATTTATTTATTTTTGGCCATGTCACATGGCTTGTGGGATCCTATAGTTCCCTGACCAGGGATTGAACCCAGGCCCTTGACAGTGAGAGCACGGAGTCCTAACCCCTGGACCGCCAGGGAATTCCCTATTGTGTTTTTTCTACATCTATAACTTACAACTCATTTCCCAGCAATATTTTTATTTAAAATAAAAGTATGTTAAGTGAATATTAAAAATGTGCCCCACTGGTCATATATGTGAAACAGACACATAAATAGATCAGTACAGGAAAGAGTTACAGGTGCTTCGTGTGTACAGGTAAGACATGGGCATAAAAGAGAGTAGCCAATTCTACCTAAGAAGGGAGGGTCAAGAAATTCCTGACTTCTACCCCCCTGCCCCCCTTAGCCGGGGTCACTGCTGCCAGTGTGTGTATTCAGATGTGGCTCACTTGAGTAACCTGAAAAGCAAAGCAGAAACTCACCAAACACTCATGAAGAGGTTGGTAGGATCTGCTGGTTAGGATCCCGAACCTGAGCGTCACTCTAACTGAGTTTGAATCCTGACTCAGCCACCGACTCTGTCATTTTGGACAGGCAACTTACCCCCTCGGTCTCCTCAAATGTTCCTACCTCGTAGGGTTATTTCAAGGATTAAATAAGTTAATGTGTACAGGGCTCAGAGCAATTCTTGGTACGTGTAAGTATTATATTCTCTCAGCAACCACTAGGGACATCTGCCAAGTGCAGGCACTGGATAGGCAGTGGGGCGGGGGGGCTGCCACTAAGCCTGTCCCTGCCCTCCAGGAGCTTAAGGAGGGGGTAGGGAGTGGGCCAGAAGATGCACCCATAAATAAGCACATTACCAGCACCAGTGTCCAGGTGGCTGGATGCAGAATTGGAGGGGACTAGTTTCCTAGAAGGAGAACCTGTCAGTACGTGCTCCATGAGAGGGTCTGGGGGACACCTTCTGGATTGTGACCCCAGTACCCCCTTCTCTAAAAATTTCCCTTTCCCCTCCTGCTTCCACACAGTTGCAGCAGAAGCTGTGTTCTGATAAAGCGAGCTTGCCTCCTTGGCCCAGGGGAGCACATCCAAATCAATTTGGGCCAGTCAGTCTGGGAGTTTTCTGACCTGAGACTGAGAGACAGAATGGGCTCCTCTCCATGTCTTGGTGTTAGGACTGATACGTAAACATGGGAGCTACCAGCCATTTTTTGCCATGTGAACTGGGAAACAGAGGAAAACAGTCTGCAAGAAGAGAAAAGGATGCGGCAGGTGCACAGAGAGAAACAGAGGGGAGGAGAAACAGGGCTTCCGGGCTCCCTACAGCTCTGCTCACTGTTTCTGATGCCAGTTGGGCTGCATCCCTGTCTAGATTCCATGGGATGCCCCATACTCTGGCCAAGTCCCCCTTTTATTCATGCTGGTTTGAGTTGAATTTATGTCGCCAACCAAAATTTCTTTTGTAATAGAGGTGGCCCTCCCGTCTTCCTCGCTCCTGTATACACAGCAGGAAAAAAAGGAAGATCTGATCATATTCCCCGGTCTGGTGAGACACTGGGTGAGTCTAAACTTGGAAAAACCCAAAGGAGTCCCTAGGGTTGCATTGAGATGTAATCTGGCTCTGGGCCCAAGACAGAGCAGCTCTGGCTTCCTGGGAAGGACTTGGACTTCAGGATGGACAGAAAAGGCTGAAGTCCTGGGCTCTGGAGGAAGGTGAGGGCATCTGCGGCTGAGTTTATTCAAACTTGAAGTGCAGAGGCTTCAGTGGGAGGATGTGAGGGGAAGGCAGGGACACCCGACAGCCGTGGCAACAGCCCGGTGAAGAAGGAGGGGCAGTAGCCACAAAGCAAAGGTGGGTCACGCTAGATGCAGGGGTAGGCCAACCAGTAGTAGCCTTTGCCATCACTGACTATGTCCTTTCCTGCCCATTGTATGCTAGGCAGCAACATTTGGGGACAAGAGAATGAAATACCAGCTTTTCGGGGACTCTGCTATGGAGATGATCATGCAGTTATGGGGTGTTTCCATTGTGTTCCCCTAGGTAAGTGTGGCTGAAGGGTGACCAATCGGCAGGTAGACGCCCTATTCAAAGTTACAATTTAAAAACTTCCAAGGAGGCAAAGATCAGAGAGCGCGGCTCGTTGGGAAACCTGGGAAGGCTTCACAGAAGAAGTGGACCTTAAAGGGTGGATAGGATTTAGACATTTAAAGGCCAAGCTTTACAATGTCCAGTAGCCAGATAGTGTTCCTCTTTGTAGCTCCAGCTCCCACAGTCCTAAAAGAGCAGATGCTCAATTTTTATGCTTAATTGAATTGGATTCCAGGCCAAAGGAATAACATAAGTAAAGGCAAGAGATGGGGAAGGGTATGGAGTACATCTATAGGAGCCCCAAGTAGAAATCCTATTTGTTTTTAACAGGAGGTGCAAAATCAATCAATGGAAGATATACTGAAAAGGAAAATTGAGGCAGGAGCTATAACTTAGGAATGGCTGGTCAATCTTTGAGCTCCCTGAGGACAGGGACCATGACATTTAGCTTAGCCTGCCTAGTCATGGGCTCAAAGGCCTACAGACTAAGTGCACAGAAAGTATTTAAGTGAGTGAAAGAATATAGAAAGTTATCCAATTAATGAAAAGTTTACCCCTGGGTTTCTTTAAATCGAAGTTCCGTTAGTCCTTTTAACACAGGACTCAGTGCACAGAAGTGATTTCTGCACACAACTCTTAGAATGAAGCCCACTGATGTAGTAAACGCTTTGGCATGTGGACCTGTGTCTGAATTCCACCTGACTGTTGGGGGGAATACTTATTTCTGATTCCTTGTGTTTTCATGTTAAGGGACTCCCTCAAAGTTATACTTGTGGCCTCTCTTCCCAACCTGATTCAGTCCTACCCATGGAAGCAGCAGCTTCTGAAGTGGCCTGTCCCCAGGAAGCCTGAAATCCCTACTCTTTGCTAAGTTGAGTGGGGCCTGAGGGAAAGCCTGAAATTTGAGAGTTCGGGTCAGGTCAGAAGAACCTATTAGCAGAACCATTTAGCAGCACTTCTCAGGCAAGCCTTCCAAACCAACTTTTATCTGTAATGAAGTTGATATTTTCGTCATTGTGTGTCTGACTCCTGAGTCAGACAAAGGCTTCAGAACTCAGGAAGCGAGTGGGAAAAGGGGGTGTTAGTTATTGACTCCCCCAAACCCCAACTGTTGCTGCGTTGAGAACTTTTACCAGTAAGATGGATATGATGGTAATAGCCAACACATAGGGTTTAGTGAAAATTTTTACAGATCACATGTTAGATATTGTCTTAGTCAGTTTGGGCTGCTATAACAAAGATATCATACACTAGGTGACTTAAACAACAGATGTGTATTTCTCACAGCTCTGGAGGCTGGGAAGTCCAAGTTTAAGGCACCGGCAGACCCAGTAGACAGCTGCCTTCTCACTAAGTCCCCACATGGCCCAGAGAGCAGCCATCTCTAGTCTCTTTCCCTCTTAATCCCTTAATGGGATTAAGGAAACTAATCCCATCATGGGGACTTCACCCTCATGGCCTCATCTTTACCTAATCACCTCCCAACGGTCCCACCTCCTAATACTGTCCCATTGGGGGTTAAAGTTTCAACATATCAGTTTGGGGGAGACTTGAACACGCAGTTCATAACAGATACTCAGTAAATCTTTATTCGCTGGACTCCTTTTTTGGAAGTCCTCTTCTTTTAAGCATTATCCCCATGAAGTCAGGATGTATATTATTCCGTATGTCTAGCATATTTGTGGATGTTTTATAGAGGTTTGAAAAGTAGAAACGGTAATTGCAGGGCCTCCCAGCAACTGATTCATTTCTGCCCATATTTTTGTAAACAGCTCTATTAAGGAGTAATCAACATACAATAAAGTGTACATATTTAGTAAAATCTGATGTTTTGACATATGTAAACCCAGTGCAATCATCACAGTCAAACAGTGAGCACATCCATTGCCCCCCAAAGTCTCTCTCATCTCCTTGGAATCTCTGCTTCTCACTTTGTGCTGCCCTCTCATTCCCCAGGTAACCACGGAGCTGCTCTCTGGCTCTATGGATTAGTTTATATTTTCTAGAATTGTACATAAAGGGAATCACAGTATATTCTCTTCTTTTGCCTGTTTGCCTGTATTTTTGAAGGGTAGCACACAGTCATCATTGAATAGTGAGAGAATAACCATTTTGGAGCCAAGGGACCAGGGCCGTTGTTCTGAGTAGACAGTAACAGGTCATGTGACCTTGGACGGCTCATGTAATTCTTCTGTGCCTCAGTTTCCCTTATCAGTTAGATGGGGAATACTAGTGTCTTCACTACCTCACAGATTCTCTTATAGAGGAAATACAATATAAGTTATAGTACTCGAAAACAGAGAGTGCAAGTGCATGTATAAGTAGCTAAAGGATACTTGGCCATATTAATCTGGGGTTTTCTTCCCCTACCTAAAATTTCCTCTTTCGGCCTTTGTCACCTTCTGAGATGGCCCACATTCTGTTTGAGGAGCGTGTTTCTCCCAAGGCCTTTGTCACCTTCTGAGATGGCCCATACTCTGTGGAGTGTGTTTCTCTCTAAATAAATCCACTTCTTACCTATCAAAAAACAAAAAAATAAAAATTTCCTCTCTCGCTTCCTCTCTTCAAGCAAATAAGCTACTTTGTACCTTCTTTTGTCAGAGGAGTGTTGTACAGAGCAAGAAAATAGAAATAGACCGTTGATCTTCCTGGCTTTGGATTTCCCAGACCCTAAACCTTGAGAAGGATTCAGGATTGCAGAAAAGTAAAAGGAGGAGTTTGTGGGTTCATAGCGATAGTGTCCTAGGGAAGTAGTGGGGAGGCTGTAGCAAACACTTCTCACCAGTCTCTCAAACAGTCCTGCTCCAGCGTCCCCATTCCACACACCCCTCCTGATTCCTCTAGCACCAGAGCCTTTCTGGATTTCTGCAGGCCACTGAACTTGACCCTTGTCAATCAACTAACATCCTGCTCTTCACCCCTACCCCTCAGGGCTCAGATCTGGCTTCTATCCTCTCGCTAAATCACTTGTCATTCCCCCCTCTGCTCTCTGTGTATTATTGTGGGTTACAGATGCTACCTAGTTTCACTGAGCCTCAGTTTATTTTGCTGTTTGCTGTTTTCCTAGCTGTGAGTTGTTTTTGAGAGAAGAGGGGTACAAAAAGGTCTTTACTCTGCCTTATCGAAATTGGAAAGTAGTGATTTCTTTGCCTCGCATTTTTATTGAGATGTAATTTACATACAGCAAAATTTTGGGATGACCAAAAAGTTTGTTTGGGTTTTCCATAAGATGGTACGGAAAAGGACGAACAAACTTCTTGGCCAACCCAATACACAGATCTTAACTGTTTTAGTTCAAGGAGTATTGACAAATGCACTCACCTATGTTACCCACATCACTATTAAGATCTAGAACATTCCCGTCAACCCAGATAGTTCCCTTGTGGCCCTTCCCAGTTTCCTGCTACCATCTCACTCCATCCATCCCCAAGCAGGCTCTTATTTTTTTTGATTTTTTAAAAACCATAGATGCGTTTGCCCGTTGTAGAATTTCTCATAAACAGAATCACACAGGATAGAGTACTGTGTGTCTGCCTTCCTTAGCTCAGTATGTTTTTGAGTCATCCGTGTTGTTACATGTATCGATAGTACATTCCTTTTAACTGTTGAGTAGTATTTTCCATGTATGACTACACCACGGTTTGCTTATCCTGCATTGTCCTGCTTATTTGGGTTGTTTCGAGTTTTTGCCTATTGTGAATACAGCTGCTATGTACATTTGTGTGCACGTCTTTTTGTGGACATATGTTTTCAGATATGAAAACTCCTTGAGTAAGGTAGCTGGGCCATAGGGTTAGCTTTATAAGAAAGTTATAAGTTACTTATATATATGTTACATATGTTAGCTTTATAAGAAACTGACAAACTGCTTTCTGAAGCGCCTTGTACCATTTTGTATTCACACCAGCACTTTATAAGAATTCCAGTTATTCCACATCCTTGCGAACCCTTGTGTGACCAAGATTTTCATTTTACATGTCTGGTGGGCGTATATCACTGTGGGTTTTGCCATAATTTTTCCAAGTGTTCCCTAGTCCCTGGAAGAGCCTCTTAGAGCCCTGGACAGGAGTCTCTTAGCACTCTTTTTGGGTGTCACTTGTACTTCACAAGTGTAGCTGTTTACGGGCAAGAGAAAATCGTTAAGGTGCTATACTAGTAGTAACGCGAGTTTGCATGTTTACAGAGGATGGTGACTGCAGCCCACTGGGAGATCGCTCCCTGGCAAACAGAAATATTAATATGTCATTTCTGAACTTAGAAAAGAGGCCTTGGAGGCCATTAATGAAGGATTACAAAACCGATGACATCTATGGATCATCTAGCTGTATCTTCATGACTTTAGTGCTATGGATAAAAATAATTTGGAGGCAGAGAAGGGATATGAGAAAAAGTTTTATAACTAAAATAAGAAAAAGCACTTGGGAATCCGTGGAACTGTTAAGGACACACACAAAGCCATTTCAAATGGTAGCACTGCTATTTAAAAAAAACTGTTGTCAAGCTACCGATTTATACTCCCCGAATGATTGACTCGTTTTTTAATTTGGTTTACCGGCCAGTAATGTACTATTCATTTGTGAAGTGTATGTGTAAGTCTTTTGACCAATGTTTTATATTGTTTTTTATTTGTTTTCTTATTGAGTTGTGGGAGTTCTTCACATTTTCTGGATACAAATTTACTGTCCGATATAAGTATTGCAAATATGGTCTCCCACTCTGGTTTCCCTATTTATTTTAGCGATTGTCATTTCATGAGCTGAAGTTTTAAACTTCGATATTCTCTAATTTATCATTTTTTCCTTTTATACTTAGGGCTTTTGGGTCTATCTCCAAGCCAGGAAAGTGTTCTGTTTTCTTCTAGAAGCCTTATGGAAATTATTGCCTTTTGAACTGGCCTCTGAAAAACCCTAGAAGGGCCTCAAGGGGACATGGTGAGGTCCGGCCAACATGACCTCTGACCTACCTCTTTCACCCCTTCCTTCCTCTATCTCCACCTCAATCAAAGCAGCCCAGCCCCTCTTCATGTTACGTATTGAGGTTTTTAATTAAAATTTCATTTAACAATAAGATTCCATGCCCCTCCCCTTTATTTAGCCAGTCCTGAACTATAAGTTCCTTGAATACAGGAATCATGCATATATTATTCTTAATGTTTTCAGCTATGCACAGTGCCTGGGCACACTGTAAACGCTTAATTTAAAAACTTTAATTGATATAAATCTAACGAAATTTGAACTGGGAAGAGGGGCTCTATCACTTTAGCCAAGTCTTACATAAGATGTATTCCTGGGCTTCAAATCTGGGTCAGGCTCCAAGGAAGGGAGAAAGGCTCCCAGTGGGAGTGAGATCAGAGACCTCTGCTTGCATCAGTCTCCATAGGAAGCAGTAGGAAAAGCATCACCTTACGCTTATGTAACCTTTTACTATTTATAAAACCCTTTCATATACCTTATCTCCCCGCAAAAATGTTCCTAAATGTAAAAGCCTGTCCCTACTCACAAAGACAAGCAAATACCCTAGAGTTTCAAGTCTATGGGAGGGTGGGGGGAGTGAGGAGACTGGCCACATTTCCAAATAGGACAAAATTCTGCCCTGTGGAGTAAAGGGAAGGGCACCCAAGGGGTCCTTTTAAAACCCTCCCTCCCCCCAAATTCCTACTGATGCTCAGAATCTCACCAAGCTCTATCCCTTCAGGCTAAGTCTTTCATCCCAGTTAAATGCAGATTCTGCTGGGGTGACAGGCCAACGTTACTCATCTCCTTTCTCCACATGGTGTGGCAAGATGGGCTGTGTGGAAAGGTCAGTATTGCCAGGAGATAGTTCCAGCTGGGAAGCTAGGGGCCCCCAGGACCTCCCTCCCAAGTCTCACAACTGTGCTCTGGTCAGAATCCGCAGACATCACCCCTGTCTCTGAGGTAGACGGGCAGCTGTGACCTAAGATACAGGATGCCCTCTCTTCCTGTCTGTGGCAGCCACCTCCACCCTGACGCCTGGTTTCTGCCCTCACATTTTCACTACTTATCTCTGGGTAACCCCATCTAATCTAAGAAGTCATCTCAAGTCTAGAAAATGAAGATTTAGAGACGTATTGGCTAGATACTGTAAAGATTGCTTTTTGAAGTACATAAAAAGCTTTGCACAGTGCTAGCACATAATAAGTGTTCAATAATCTCTGTTTTGAAAGCAAGTTTCAGAGTTCACCCGAGGCTTCCAGTCTATTTCACAGACCTAGAACTAATCATGGGCTGGGCTGGGCTAAGTCATTTTTTTGAGGAAAAAGGAGACAGCTTTCTCAGGCCAAGCTTAACAATTTTTAAAAGACCTATAGGATGTAAATTACCTGTACCCTTAAATCTTCCTCCCGACTTCCACCTCTATTAGGGTTCTCCAGAATCGATATCCAGCAACTTATTTTCCCTCTGGTTGTCTCCTTCCCTTGGTTCCATCTGACAGAAAAGTTGAGAAAAGAGCCACCAGTACATGTGATTCGTTTTATCTTTTCCAGTCAT
Source organism: Aethalodelphis obliquidens (assembly GCF_003676395.1). Classification (NCBI taxonomy): domain Eukaryota; kingdom Metazoa; phylum Chordata; class Mammalia; order Artiodactyla; family Delphinidae; genus Aethalodelphis; species Aethalodelphis obliquidens. Next base: position 15,895,864 of record NW_020837992.1, on the reverse strand, counting down.
CCTGCATCAATGGTTAGGGCTCAGGAAGTAAGGAAGGGGGTCAAGGAACTGCTTCCAACCCCATGATAAATGTCACCTATCTATCCCACCAATTCATCAGCATTGAATCTCAAAATGATGCTTTCTTGTCAGATCTGGATTAAACCATTTTCACTCTGGCTGAAGTGAGTATCCCAGTGCCCCAGCAAGAAACTTGGGCTCTGGAGAGGATATAGGATTCAGATTCAGCAAGTAGTTTTTGAATGTCTGCTATGGGTCAGGCAAGCATTGTACTGATTCTGTGTGTGTGTCTGTTTAATTTACATTCAACGTGCATTGTACAGATAAGGGAAGCAGGACTCAGTGATACTGAGTAACTCGCCTACCTACAGCCAATGAGTGGGAAGGTCAGGATTCTAACCTAGGTTTTAGAGCTCCAAGTCCAAGTCCAGGGTTCTTTCCATTCAATCACAGATGCCATTACAGGGACAACGCCTGGCCACCTCCTGCAGCATCCCCCTACAATATTAGAGATCACATCAGTCTCTCTCCTCCCCAAACATCAACTGCATGGCCACGGGTCCATTTCACTTACAGAAGCTGCCCAGCTCAAGAGTTCTGTCTTGTTGTTTTCTCTCACTGATAGAATGCAGGGCACGTAGGAAAGTGACAGTTTACTGGGGACACTTAACAATCTCAAAGCCTTCTCTTATATAGTATCCCCATAACCCTGTGACATAGGATAAATAAGCTTTATTTGCTCTGGGGAGGGAGAGGAGAGTAGGGGGAGGGAGGAAGGAAGTAGAAGAAAATTAGTGAGTGATGTAGGATTCAGCCATAAAGGATCAAAGCACTGAGAATCCTTACTTATGGGGAACAAGATAAAATCCCTGGGTGGCTGGGAGAATTGAGGGATTAACTTAATTTCTTGAGTACCTACTGGATGCCAGAGAGTGGTTGTTATGAATATTATCTCATTTCATGGAATCCTGCAATCATATTTTTTAATGGAATCAGTGTGCAAAATTGAATTAATCTTTACAATTTTTGGATTCATTTCATACTATCCTTATTGATCCATGCTTGTTCCCTACTTATTTATTTTCTAATTCTTTCAATCACTAATTTTAGTGATATGATGAGCACCCTTGAACTCACATCCAAGCCGAGAATTAAGACACTGATGCTAAATGACATTTACTCATGTGCTCCTTCCCGTTCCTCTCCGACCTCTCCTTACCTAAGTCAACCACCTCGCCTATCATTCCCTTGCTCGTTTTTAGTTTTATTACATATATATGGAAATCTCAGAATACACTGTTTATTTTGGTTATATTTAAATTTTAATAAAAGGACCTTCTTTTTTAGCTCAGCGTTGTTTTGCTAAATTCATCCATACGGTTACTGCAATATCACTGCCGTCTGTTCACTTTCACAGCTAGATGGTATGCCACTGTGTGACCGTGTCACAATTTATTCATTCTTCTTTCTAAGGCCGGTGTGTGGTATCCAGCCTTTGGCTATTGCAAACAGTGCTGCTAAGAACACTCTTGTGTCTACTGGGGTCCTCGGATAAGACTGTCTCTGAGATTTATATGCCTAGGGGTGGAAATGCTGGGCCCACTTTACAGATAAGAAATCTGAGGCTTAGCGAGCTTAAGGAAACTGTTCAAGATCACACAACTAGCAAATAACCAGGTCCAGGATTTGAATCCAGGACTGTTATGAAGAGCAGAAGGTGAGGAAAAAGTAGGGGAAAGGAGTTATGAGGAGTATTCTCCCACCCCTACCCCATGCTCACACACTATGGGGTGAGGCCACCCACAGAGCCATTTAATCATCCCCAGATCAAGGCCACATCACAGGCGCAGACAACAGGAAGGGAAAACAAGACCTGCAGCTGCCCTGTGATGTCAGCGATTGGGCAGATGGGCATTCAAATAAAAATTAGAATTACCAGGCAAATATGCCCTCGGCAGGCCAGCTGTTCGCTGGCTCCAGGCTTACAGGATTCACAGATCTGTGTATGTTTAAGTAATGGCAGGGCCCATAAAACCCCTCTTCATTCTCTAGTAGGTCTGTGTCTTTATTCCTGTCTTACCCCTAGGTTCTTCATGACATTTTTTTCCTTAAATTCCATATATATGTGTTAGCATACGGTATTTGTCTTTCTCCTTCTGACTTACTTCACTCTGTATGACAGACTCTAGGTCCATCCACCTCACTACAAATAGCTCAATTTCGTTTCTTTTTATGGCTAAGTAATACTCCATTGTATATATGTGCCACATCTTCTTTATCCATTCATCCGGTGATGGACACTTAGGCTGCTTCCATCTCCTGGCTATTGTAAACAGAGCTGCAATGAACATTGTGGTACGTGACTCTTTTTGAATTATGGTTTTCTAGAGAATGGACTTGAGGATATGGGGAGGGGGAAGGGTAAGCTGTGACAAAGCGATAAAGAGGCATGGACATATATACACTACCAAACGTAAAATAGATAGCTAGCAGGAAGCAGCCGCATAGCACAGGGAGATCAGCTCGGTGCTTTGTGACCACCTAGAGGGATGGGATAGGGAGGGTGGGAGGGAGGGAGATGCAAGAGGGAAGAGATATGGGAACATATATATATGTATAACTGATTCACTGTGTTGTAAAGCAGAAACTAACACACCATTGTAAAGCAATTATACTCCAATAAAGATGTAAAAAAAAAAAAAAAAAAAAACCCTCCTCACAGGGCCCCCAGGCACAGATCCTGTTTCTCTGGACCGAGGCCTCATTCTTTCCCAAGGCTGCAGACCTGTCCTCACTCAGACCTTCACCTTACAATGGAATTTGCTGAAGGTGATTAGGAGAACGAGTGTGGGACCCAACTGGGAAAACTATCTCACACTGAAGCCCTACAGAGAGAGGGTCAGGGCGATCGTCTCACGCGGGAAGGACAGCCAGTGTGATCTTGGCTCATCAGAGAGCATCTGGGCGCTCAGTGTGTAGCATACAAGTGCCCTGGGCAGAGGAGCTGCCTGCCAAGAAGTATCAGATGTGGCTCTTGCCCTTGGAAAGCTTATATTCTGGATAAAAAGAGAGAAAATGAACAACAGATGAAAAGTTAAATAAATGGCTTAGGTCTCTCCTAGGAGAGATGTCTAGAGAGGTTTTGCCTCTCGGAAGGCAGAGCACAGACGCAGGAGGTTGCGAAAGGCCAGGACTGAGAGCACAGGGCCAGAGTCTGCAGTGCCCTCCTGCCAGCCCTTCGGAGCCTCATGCCCCTCTCCATAAAACAGGAGGATGGGGCTTCCCTGGTGGCGCGGTGCTTGAGAGTCCGCCAGCCGATGCAGGGGACGCGGGTTCGTGCCCCGGTCCGGGAGGATCCCACGTGCCGCGGAGCGGCTGGGCCCGTGAGCCATGGCCGCTGAGCCTGCGCGTCCTGAGCCTGTGCTTCGCAACGGGAGAGGCCGCAACAGTGAGAGGCCCGCGTAACGCAAAAAAAAAAAAAAAACCAGGAGGAGGATGCTTGCTTTCTAGGGCTGCCGGGAGGATTAAATCGTGTTTGTAAGGCATATAGTAAATGCTTCGTGAAGAGCGACGATTTCTACATCTAGTTCTCTGCTCGAACTCTAGGGTTACAGGATGTGTTCCTTCCTCACCTCTGGGTCTGTTTCTTTCTTTCCTGATTGGTGGTGAATATGCACACATGGCATTTTCTTCTACAGCTTTATAGAACATGTCCCTGCTCCTCTACCCTCCAAAACCTCCTCCCTACATAAGCTCAGACACCCCATAGGTGGTTGGTTGGCCCTGCTCTGGGGCTGCACTTATTCTAGTGGAAGGGCTGGCACCCCCGAATCTCTCTGCCCAGCCGGCTGCCAGCCTGTCTGGCTCTGGGACAGACACCTCCTCTGGGACAGGGACAGAGGGGCAGGGGCACGTGGCACTGAGACAAAAAGGCCCGCAGATGGGACAGCTGCCAGTGTCCAGAGGGGGCCCTGTGTGGGGCCTTAGGTGGAACCATAGGCCACGTGCCCCACTCACGGCTCACCTCCCGAAGCCAATGGCCGGGGTAGGCAGCACTGAACGCGCCCTTTATTCTAGAGGCCAGCCTCCTTCGCTCCTGCTCAAAAGAGGACTTAACTCAGGCTTCTAAGCAGGTGGCCAACAGCTGCTCCTTCCACAGAGCAAGACTGTCTCTGTGGCTGCAGAGCAGGCCCAGATGCCACCCCTCTGCATGAGAATGTTTCCTCCTGGCTGAGACAAGTCCTCCACAGAGCTGCCTGCCAAGAGCCATTGGCCAGTGAAAGGGGCCAGGGTCCCACGACTCCCCTGGCTGCCCACAAGCACTAGCTCCCCTCTTCTCTTGCAAAGTCCCCGTATCTTAGCAACTGCCTTGCCCTCCCCGAGTCAGGAAAGGAAACCTGTTTGCTCTCTGGCCTGGGTTCAGTCTCCCCGAAGGCCAGGCCACAGTGAGGACTGATATTACTTTTGGGTAATTGCCCCCTATTCATCTCCCCAGGAGTCAACTCCCTTTCTCCCCGTGATGCAGGGAGAGGAAGTTGGCCTCGACCCAGCGTGCTACTGAAAACCCAGGGTTTCTGTGATTTGAATGTGACTGTGATGCCTTAGGTTCTAGAAGCCCCCTTCCTAGCTCCTCACCCCTTCCTTGCCATTTCCTGGGACTTGCTGCCAATCTAGGCCTTGCCGGCTTGTAGGTTGACATCATCCTTGCTATTGGTTACAACTGACCTGATAAAGCACTTACTGGAAAACCCTGACGATTTCACTTTTAAAGCACATGATTGAAATGATTTCCCTTAATATCCTAGCAAACCTCCACACAGCTATTCTGTAGTCGAGGTAGGCTCCATGTTAATCTACTCCAGAGCCACTTACATACTCTGCACCTTGAATGAGATTATCCACATCAGTTTCCTTTCCTGAGTTTCTGCAAAAGCTACGAGTCAAAAGTATAATTCTGGTCCTGGGGTTAATTAGAAAACGGTGTACTGGAGGCGCCTGATCAGTTAAATTGGTTTTGAAAGACACAGGGTTGTTTTTTTTTAACTCTGCCAGTTCAAAGTCCAATTAGTTTGTTGCCCTTTGAAAAGCCTGTGTGACGAGTGAGGCCGATTACATTTAGCTCGTAGGGCACCCGTGGATCGGTCCTAATCTCTTGGCCAGGGCAGAGCGCCCTCTTGAACGAAAGCCACCTTGTTTTGTTTCTAGCTGACAGATAACCTGTTTTCCTGCAAGTACAACTTATATTCGACCCGATAGACTTTCCACGGCCAACGGCTCCATGACAAGTTCTGGCCCCCAGAAAAAGTTAGAGACCTAGCACCAGGATGTCTGCAACCTCGGGCCTGGATCTCTAATACTTAGAGCTGCCATTGTTTGAGTCCCTATCTGTACCAGCTCCTGCCTCAGGTGCTTTGCACGTATCACCTCTAATCCTCACAGCCACCCTGCCTGGAAATGTAGGCATTATTACCCCCACTTTTGCTCATAAGAAAACAGAGGCTAGGAGAGGCTAAGTTCCCCAGAGTCACACACACAGAATAAGCAACAGTGTCAGGATTCAGTCTCGGGCTAGTTCATCCACATCTCTTATTCTTTCCCACCCTGTTGCTGGGGGAAGAGCCCCCTGTCCCTTTTGGTGCCTGCAAGGTAGGTCTCAGTGCCTGAGAAGATGGGGCTATTTCTCCCTCCTTGGGAGAAATGTGCTCACCCCATGGCAGATGCAGGAGACGGAGCCAAAGGTTTTCTGCAGGCGGTGGGCGGGGCCGTGACAGCCTCCCCCAGAAGAGTGGTGGGCTCGGGGGTGACGGCCGAGTGGTGCTGTGAGACAGCAGCGGACTTACCGCATGAATGGAGAGAAAGTACAAAGGTCAGGGCAGCAACAAAACAAACCACGGCCAGGGGACAGCTCAGGCAGATAATTGGCTAATCCAATTTCCAGCAGGCTCTGCAGTGTGTCTTTCAGACACCATCATTTTCCACCAGGCCTCCAGCTTCTCCAGGAGCCCAGATTTCCACCCATACCCTCACCCCTACCTCACCTGCATTGGTGTGCCTATGCATCCTTCCCAGCCCATGAGCATTTCGTTCCAGCCTTCCCTCCCCTCCCCCATACCTCCTCAGGCCCCCACTCCACCCCTATGCCCCCAACCCCACATTCCCTTCTGGTCCGCTGGCACAGCAGAGGTTAAGAGCATCGGTTCTGAATTTACAGGACTCTAAATCCCTGTTCTGCCACCCGCAGGTTGTGTGACTTTTGGTGTGTCACTTAAGCTCTCTTTCCTCATCTGTAAATGGGGATAATAACAGGTAACAGTGTCTACCTGTTATGGGATGAATTATACCCTCCCTCAAATATTCATCTGTTAAAGCCTTACCCCCTAGTACCTTGGAATGTGACTATATTTTGAGATAGGTGGTTGGAGGGGTGATTAACTCAAAATGAGGCTGTTAGGGTGGACCTAATCCAAGCTGACTAGGGTCCTTATAAGAAGAGAAAGGGACACCAATGGTGTGAGAACTGAGGAAAGACCACGTGAGGACACAGTGCGAAGGTCCCTTCTACCAGCCAAGGAAAGAGGCCCTGGAAGACATTAATCCTGACTACACCTTGATCTTGGACTTCCAGCCTCCAGAATCATGAGAAATAAATTTCTGTTGTTATAAACCGCCCAGCCTGTGGTACCTTGTTATGGCAGCCCTAGCAAACCAATACACTACCTCATAGAATTGTTGTGCAGATTCAACTAGATGAGGCATCTAATTTGCTCTGCAGAGTTCTAGGCTCCCCCGAGGTGTTTTCTATAAGTATTGCCACGGTGACTATGCAGCCACTTAACTTCCTTTACCACTCATTTGTTAAGTTCTTTGGTATCTGAGATCTGTCTCCCAGGCCTTGGGAAGGGTTAAGCTCCTGTAACAGTGAAGTAAGCTCTTTGAGGGCCCAGGTTGTGGATTTCTTGCCTTCACTTCCAAACAATCCCAGTGCCTAACTTACAAGAGGTGCTCAAGAAACATTTGTAGGTACAATATTCTTTCAATAAATATTCAGGGACTAGAACAGGGAACAAAGCAAACAGTCTCTGCCCTCAGGGAGTTTATGGTTTAGCAGGGAAGGAAGAGACATTGAACCTGTCATATCATTTGCTTTGAGTGGTTTCCTTTTTCAATCAAGAAGGGGGTGCTGGCTTGAGCCCTGGTGATCCCAGTGTGAGAGAAGATGCCAGTTAGCACGCACTGTGCTCCTACTACGTGCCAGGCATCATAATAAACACTCTTCTGTGTCAACTTATATAATGTTCACAACAGCCCCAAGCAGTTGGCTCTGTTATTTTAGTCTTGCAGATGAGAAAACTGAGGCACAGCGAAGTAACTTTCCTAGGCTCACACAACTTGTAAGAGTGAAAGCTGGGATTCAAACTCAGAATCTGCATCAGAGCCCCAGATATGAGGAGGAGTGTGTGAGGAAACCCTGATCAAAGACAGTTCTCCCAAGCTTTGACTTTGTTTCCCTGGCTGGGCACAAGCCGCTGTGCCAGGGGCTGGTGGACCTGGACTCCCCTCCATGCTGTAGAATGAGGCCTGAACAGGGGGAAGCACTCCCATGATGGAGCCCCACTCTTTCCCTCCTGCCTTCAGGAGGGCTTTGTCCCACAGCTCCTGGGCAGGGGACCAAGACAGACCCCAACCAAGAAGTGTATCCACGGGAGGTCGTTATCTCAGTGTCCCCCACTTTGTCTCCCTCTGCTGTGGATCTCACTTTGTTGATGTAAACAATAGGTCCAGAAGGGACTTTGCTTGTTTTCTTCCACATTTACTGCATGTTAATGAGATGCCCCTCATAGTGTTAAGTCTGTGTAAGAGGCTTCCGTCAAGGCCTAGGAGATGGATAGGAGATCTGAAGGGTTCCAGATGAAGCAAACACTGCAGGGAGGGAGTGGAGAACCAGGGACGGCACTCAAAGCCTGTCTCCAAGGGAAAAAGGTCAGGCCTAGAGAATTTGTGAAAGTTTTTGGAGAGAGATGCTAGAGGACTCTGAGTCCCACCCCACGCAAGTGGGGCTGAATGCCTGCCCCTCACCTCGCCCCCAGGGACAGCAGGGGCGGTGGGTCCCTTGGAGAGCCTGACATGTGCCTCCTGATGCCTGGGGATCTGACTCCAGCCTGGAAAACGGAAAAGATGAGCAGTGGGCTGGCTGGAAGCTCTGGCTGCAGAGCAAAGGCAGAGCAGCTGCTGCCTGGTAATTCTAGGGCCAAATGAGGCCCCAGTGCTTCCAATGGATGGGCCAGTCATGGGTCTCTGAGAGAAAGAGACTAGCAAAGGGTCATCCAAGCAGCTGTCCAAGAGGGCGTCCTGGAGGGACAAACAAGACTGCAGCAGAGAGACGCCGGGGCACCTCCCAGGAAGAAGCAAGCCACCAGCCAGAGGTGGAAAGCATTCACCCTGGTTGACAGAGCTGGAGGGAGGAAGGAATCCCCCAGAGACAGGGTCTCCCATGAGCCCGGGAATGACCCACCAGAGTCCTCCCAGGTTCAGAGAGCCAGAGGCCTATCGCAGGAGGCATGAGCCCCAGGTCTGAGCCCCTTGCGCCCTCACCTCACCTCCTCCCCTGCTCTTCTCAGGCCTGGGGACGGGGTCAGAAAGTCCAGGTGGCAATCGGGGTAGGAAGGAGTAGAAGGGCAAAGCTGGGAAGAGAGGAGCCAGTGCCATCCCCTCCCCAGGGGCGGGCCTCCTGTCTGCAGCCGCCTGCTGCCAACTCCCATGACCAGTGCCCAAAACCGGGATTGGGGAGGGGGGTTCATTTGCATGGCAAAGCCTTCTTCATTTAACCCAAAGCATTCACCTTTGAAGAAACATCAGCTTTCCTTTAAAGAGAGACCTTCTCTGGTACATTTTAATTGTTTTGGATGAATGATATTTTGTATATCTCTGTCTCATCACCACAACTGAAAACTGAGCTTTTGTGAGCAGGCCCTCCAGCTCGTTCTCCTGCGGTCCCCTCCATGGGGCCCATCACCAGAGACTCTCGAAGATTCGATGACTCACGCAGTCCTTTCAGGGGCACGCTGATTGTACAAAGGGAGGTAGGGGCATAAGCAAGGTCAACCCACTCCATCTTCAGATTGCTCCAGCTGAACAAATATATAAACCATCCCTCAGCCTTTTCTCTCCCTGCGTTTTCACGCAGTAGGGGGCACCAATAAAAATACCACCTCGTGTTCGTATAGCACTTTACAGTTTCAAAGCCACTCTCACATCCCAAAGTCACCCTCCACCCCCAAACTCATCCCAAGTCATTCCCATCCCGTTTCCACCCACACTGCTGCTTTTCCTGATGGCCAGCCCCGTGCCATTCTCTGCAAGGGAGAGGCCGCGTGCCCCCTCCCGGGGAGTCCACGTGTTATGAGAAGTGTTTCCTCATAAAGAGTCAGCCGGCCAGAAATGTGGGCAGAGAGCAAAGGGCAGCATGTTCAGGTTCTGTTTATTATGTCCTCACAGCCTTGTTTATAGTAGAGGTGAGTGACATTATTCCACTTTGCATGGTAATGAAACAACTCAATGAGGACTCCATCAGCCAAGCGTTTCTACAGCAGATGAGCTGCTACAGATCTGTGCCGCCACGTGTGACTCGGTGAGTGCTACCACGCCTGGAGGGCACATCAGCCCAGCCGCCTTCTCTGTACCTGGCAGAGGGGAGGGAGCAGAGGGGCAGAAGGGAGGAAGAATCAAGAAGAGAACGGTTTATTGAGAAGACCAGGACCCCACACCAGGGAAGGCCAGTGGCCCCATCCTGCCATCTCTCATCTTGGTCCACAGCATCTTGTGAATCCCAAGAGGTCACAGGGACAGGAAGACATCTCTGCTCTTGGCTTCTTCCTTCACAGTCTCATGCCAAGTGGCACAGGCTCCCCACGCCAGGGGTGACTTTGCCACCTCCTTTGCTTCTAAAACGGAGGATGCCGATTTGAAGAGGGCTGACACGTGGCAGACTGAAGGACAGCCTCGGATGGAAAATTGTAATTCGTCTGCCTTGCTTGGAAGTGGGCACTGACAGGGTCAGGAGAGCTCTGGGTGCTCTTGTTGATGGGAGACGATCCTGCCTCTGAACTCACCACTCATCACCTCTCCCTTCTGGTTTATGGAGAAGCAGATGCCACGGGAGCTGCATGTCTTTCCCCCCTGCTCCTTCCTCTTCAGTCTTCCCCATTCCCAGCCCGGCTCTCCGCACAGTGAGTTCATGCCTTTCCCTCACAGCCCAGGGCCTGGAGCACCCGGACACCCGGCCCTGCTGAGGACAGGCGCCCAGGGCCTGCACCCAGAGGCTGGGCCTGCAGCCTGAGCAGAGAGCTATTTCACAGCTTTGGTTAATCCAGAGCAGCCAGTTCTGCGGAGAGCACCAGAGCGTAAAATCAACTAGAACCTTCTAGCTGCCCATCCAGCCTAAGACCAAAGGGAATGGTGAGGGCTTAGGGCAGCAACCAAAACCCCGTGGTGGCCCTGGAGAAGAAAGCCTCAAAGAGCTTGCTATTCTGAGGGTAAAACACCCTCCCTTGAGAAATTTGAAGTTGTTGTGCTACCGCTATTATTACTACTACACACCCCTCACCCACTACCTGAGTCCAGCTACCATGTCACGTGGCCTTGGGTACAGAGGCACGGCCTAACACGAAATGACCAAGCACGAGAGCACATGGAAACAAACAGCGAAGCAGCCTAGGAGGAGAGATTGGAGGAAGCCCTGTGAACAAGACCCGGCAGGCGAGGAAAGCCCCAAGGACCCCTTCAGCCCCCACTGTTGGCGGACCCACTGCCTGACAACGCATTCAGCTGGGGCAGAAACATTTTCATCTCAAAAGTCAGAGAGGGCATAGAGGCAACCACCCTAAGAGTCAAATTCAGGGCTGGCAGGTTCCTGGTTATTGTGCTTGTTTGTGTCTGGGTGTGCTCCAGCCCTCTCAGCTCACACAGCTGGGTTTTACCCTTAGCTGTGTTCCTCACTCCTCAGGCCCAGCATTCCAACCTCATCTATACATTGGACCCACCTGTGGCGTAGTTAAAAAACTGATGCCTTGAGCTCCAACCCCAAGATGTTCTGGGGCGGGACCCAGACATTCGGGTTTCTTCAACTCCCCAGGTGATTCCATTGAACAACCAAGGGTGAGAGCCTCTGTCTTAGACCACTGTCTTAGACCATCCTTTTTCAAAGTCTGGTCCACGGGCCACTACACACCTGGGAGCTTATTAAAAATGCAGACTTCTGCATCCCACCCCAGATCTATTAGATCAGCATCTCTGGGTGTGGAACCTGGGAATTAGCACTTATAACAGGCTTTCTGGGTGATCCCTGCACATCCTCAACTTTCATAATAAACGTTGCTCAGGGAACATTCCTCACCCCAGAAGTGCCCAGGGCTATGAAGGGTCGTTACTGATTGTGTTCTATTTGGCTTGCCAGGGGCAACAGGAAATCTCACACCAGCCCCCAAACGGGTTAATACTCATGTGGGGCTGGAAGGCCACTCAGGGATGGAGAGCAATCCTAAAAGTCACAGCTCTGCCCGGCCTACTGCATTGCTTGCCTTGAGCCTTTAAAGGTCCCAAGCACAGAGCAAGCCTTGTGCCCTGAAGGCAGTCCAGAGCACAAGCCCAGCGTGAGGAACCCAGGAAGACGTGGAGAAGCGGCCACTGTGGGTGCCCACCAAACGAGGCGGAGTACGGCTTGTGGAGAGGCTGAGGGAGAGGGCGGGGCAGGGCGATGTGGAAGGTCAGGGATGAGGTATGCTTAGATATTGCTCTAGATGTTGTAAACATATCTGTTTGTTTCGTCACAGACCAAAATCTCGGTTGGCATGACCAAAGTGCCTGAAAGTAGCATCAAAGCAGAGAGCTCTGTGCCTCCTGGTGGAAGCAGGACATAAAGGGTGTGAGAGAAGCTCCACCCATGGGAAGACCATCTCTGTGGTGTACTAGTCTAGTGCTCATAACTCTTTCTGTCTCACACATACACACACACACACACACACACACACACACACACACTCCACGGGAGTACCATAGACATAACTATCACGTTCCTCTACACACGAACATACGCCCACAGACGCTCACATAGCGGCAAATCTCAGGATACCCAAGCTGGGTCCTTCACACCTCCCCATCGTGGGAGGAAGTCACCAGGTGCCATGACACCACCATCTGCATCCTTCGTTCCACCAATAGTTGGCAAGAAATCTAGGCCCCAGAGAAGGCGACCGCAAAACACTCTTGTTCAGACTTTTCTCCTGGGGACAGTGGAAGTGGTAAAAAGGCCCCTCTTAGGACGTTTCAGGTCTCCATAACTCTGTGCTGTTCCCATTTATAGGCACCTCCTAGTGGACAGTAGAGTTGGCAGCAGACGTACATTTCATATGTAAACAACATTGAAAATACCCTGTTCCGGAATTTGATCATTAAAGTAATTCTAGCAGCTTAAACTAAGGATGGTTTTTCACCAGTGGGGGCGGGGGAATACTACCTGATCTAACTAGGAACACCCACACGAGGCTGCAGAGTTCTTGAACGTGAAATTCCACAGGTCTCTTCAGGAGGCCTGTGTTCTCTCTCTCCTCGATGGTTCGTACAGACATGTCAGCTCTCACTAACAGATACTCACAGATACACGGCGGGGCAGCGGACCCTAACAGCCCGCGGGACTCAAGAGCCTTCTTGGCTTTGTCTAGCTGCAGCCAAGGAAGGAAGAGATTCATAAAGTTACTGGACAGAAATGCAAGCACTGGAACACCCGCACATCTAAAACGGCTCATCCCTGCTGCACGAGGAGCCTGCTTCAGCCCAATTGTCAATCACCTGCATTCCAGAGCTTACACCTAATCATGTGCTGTTTCATTTAGTCAAGCTGAAAGTTTTGGAGATCTGCAGTGAATCCAAATCCATCGGCTGTGAGTTACCCCAATAGTACCTCCAGCACGTTCTCTGTGATTCAGTCCACCCAGGGACCAGCCTCCCCCAGGCTCCTCTTCCACATTCTGGTCTCTCTGCTGAGGATTCATCTCCTCGGCACTGCAGTCTTGGGCCAAAGTCAGCTTTTTCCCGGGCAGCTGGAGTAAGTTTCCTGTGTCTTGCTCATCTTCCAGGGAAAAGTTTCCTGATGTATTTCCAAAAGCAGCACCGGGATACCATGAAGACGTCTTAGGAAGGTTCTCTACAACAAGATGTTCACAGTGATCTTCTTAGCCTCACCTCCTGTTCCACGTTCAATCCCAAAAAGTCAAGAAGGAAGCTGTTGGTCAGCCAAGATGGCCCTCACAAGAGGAACCTTTCTAAAAAAGCATGCTCCCAGGAAGCAAGCTGGAAAGAGAATTACAGCCTAAGTTCCCATTCTCCCCCATCGGAATTACATGACCTGCATGAAGGGGGGAAGAGGGAGAGACAGGAGAAGTATTAGGCACTGTGAGAGCTGTCCATGCTAAGGGAATTCACCTCCCTTTACCAAGCCATCCATCGTTCTAAGAGATCAGTGATGTGTGATACCACAGGGAGGTGAGGGCAGAGAATACGTTAAGCAACAGAGAGGTTATATGGTGGCCCACTGCACAAAAATCTACTGGTGCTACATTCCCTGCTCTTTCAACTTCGGGAAAACTTCTTGGTAGAACTGAGGAAGACTTGCAAGCTGTCTCTTTCTCAATAGCAGTTCCACATCGGAAGTGGTGAAGGACATCTCCCAAGACCCTTTCTGGAATGGCAAGGGTATTGGGAGTCTTGTGAATCTCCTAGGCTGAGATGGACAGTGACACTGGTCTTATGCAAATGGAAGAAACAGCCAACTCCGTGGAGTGTGCCCCTTCTCTCAGAGGCCACCTATCAGTGACAGTGCTAGAAACCTGGGATTCCACTGAGACCTCTCTCCTAAACCGTGAGGTCCCAGCACGCGGGACCGGCTATTACATTGTGATGGCAAATCACAGACGTAAGCCAGAGTCTTCTAGCTCTTCCTCATAAGAGTATAGGACAAGTTAAGAGAGTCGAGAGTCCTAACTGAGGAGGGTGTGGAAGTGGTGGAAATTGCATTTGCATTATTTACAGATTAGCCCAGCATGGCATATCTGCCTTCTCAGTGGAGATGACCCAAGGCATTATGGAGGGCAAGTTGCCGACCCAGAGAAGGGTGACAGCGACAAGGTGCTACCACTAACCAAAACACAAACATGGGTTAATGGAATAGAGTCCGAGCTCTGGTGGCTGGATCATACTTTGGAATGGCCCTTCATCCCTTCCTCACTCCCGGGCTCCCAATCTAAAGGCCACTGCTTTTGAACACCTATGACATTTCACATTAGAATATGGTCTTGGCAGCAAGGGGAGGGGAAAGCCGGTGATCTCCAAGAGTCCCCATCTGAGGTCTAACTGAGCCGCCTCTGGCTCTGGGACAGCAAATCTAAGTACATTTTGGACCTCAGGAACCGGGGGTAAGAGTCTTTCTCCATGAGACTGTGTACTTTTCCCTGGGCTTGGTCAAAGCAAGTCAGGGACGGTTCCTGCATGTTCTTCCTTGTGGCTTCTCGGGTCTGGAAGTCTATGTTTACCTGGAGACACAAACAGAGAGCACGGTCACAGGTCCTCAAGGGCCAATTGTTATATTAATAATTATTAATAAACTGCTTTCCTGAAGGTCATCCCTTTTGATCCCAGGAAGAACCCTGTGAGGTCTGAAGACCAGATAGTCTTCATCCCAATTTATAGATAAAGATACTGAAGAAAAGGGATACTAAAAAGCTGGTCTAATTTACTCTGGAAAGTTAGTAACAGCCAAGGCAAACCCCCAAATTACTCAACTCTTAATCCATGGGTCTTTGCAATGTCAGGCAGAGTTAAACCAGAGACAAGCATGAATGTGGGTTCCCTAAAGTAGGCTTGCTCTTTTGTCCTTTCTCAGCTGCTAAGGAAACAAATACCCCAGGGAGAAAGGCTATGTTCAGAATGTACATCTCCGTTCCAACCGCATGTATAAGGAGCCTGCAGCTTTCTGACCACTGGCCAAAGACCTCCTGCATCCCAAGTCGAAGCATAACTGAAGAGTTTTAGGTATAGAATGCGCCTAAACTCATAGACAACAAATATTTGTCTCCTATAAAGCTCTCCCAGGTAAAACTCTGTTTTATAACTCAGAATAGCAGTACATAGAAATTCATATTATTATTATAAGTAATTATAATAAATGATCATAAAATAATATAAATGATATAATTACTCATTAATAAGCAGTGACAAATATTGAATAGGTGTTTGACTCCTAATACTCAGAGTGGTCTTGAAAGGTGATATTATAGCCTTTTACATTGGGGAAAATGTGATTCAGAAAGACCAGGTAACTTGACCAAGATCACACAACGAGTAAGTAGTGGAGCTGATATTGGAACAAGATTCCAAAGTACATGCTCATTCCATCGAGTCATGCTGCGTTCCACTAGGAAAACTAACATGGGCTTACTGGCGTCTATCTTGCAGAATCCCTATAGAAACACAGTTCCTGCTGACACATGTTTAACTGACAGACAGCTAAAATACTCCCAATAGAGCTCCTTTTTATAGAATCCTTGGGCTCTGCACCTTAAAAGGGATCCCTTTTGTATCCAGAGCCATCAGAGCAGTGAGGTTCATTTCAGAAGAAAGTCCCCATCAAACCTGGCTCAAACCCCAGCAAGGAGAGAGAGCAATGGATGGAGGTCTGACAAGACCCCACCGCCAACACACCTCCCGCGGAGCCTGCACATCCACAAACTCTTCAAAGATCCTATGGGCCTTGGAGACAAGTTTTGCAGTTGACCTGGTCTTCTTGAACTCCTCACAGGCCAACCAGAACTCCAGGTTCTCTTCACTGAACTCCGTCTTCAGGAAGGCGCGGAACGCAGCCACCCCATCTGTGGACGTGGAGGGAAGTGGAAAGGAAGGGAAATAGGAAGAGGCTTAAGTCCAAGAACTGTAGAAGAAAGAAAGGTAGTCATAACACAAGAGTGGCCCTGGGCTCCCCTGGTGGCGCAGTGGTTGAGAGTCCGCCTGCCGATGCAGGGGACACGGGTTCGTGCCCCGGTCCGGGAAGATCCCACATGCCGCGGAGCGGCTGGGCCCGTGAGCCATGGCCGCTGAGCCTGCGCGTCCGGAGCCTGTGCTCCGCGACGGGAGAGGCCACAGCAGTGAGAGGCCAGCGTACCACAAAAAAAACAAAGGAGTGGCCCTGATTGTCCAGCCCTCACTGCTCTCCTCCACATCCTCTTGAAGACTCCATTCTCTTAAACACACAGGTACCGTCAAAGGCAAGCCATGCTTCTCATTCAAGGATCATAGTGATATTCTGGAGAAATGTTTAGGAAGCCATAGGAATAATGACTATGGGAAGGCCTGGTCGCTTCTAATCAGCCCTCGGTGGTGACTGCCTGTCCCCTAATGCAGAGTTGGCTGTCCCCTGGGTCTACTGGTGAGCCTGTGTTTCTAATGAGGCCAAAGTAATATACGTAATCCATTCCCTGCACCAATGCAAGTCAACCAACCTGAAAAAACAATCTGTCACAAGACAAACTGATGGGGGGTGGGGGGGAGTGAATGCCTCAGGGCAAATCTTTCACTATTATCAGAAAAATGTCTGAAAGTAAACACCCACTGAAATGGAGTCTGTAAAACCATTCGGTTATATGGAAGGGGTTCTCAGCCTCTTTTAAAAAACTTTTGAGGCCCCATAGTTTAATGATTAATTCCATGGATGCTTTATTTTAAAAGATCTTGCCTATCAAATTATACATTTTAATTAAGATGAATTATAATTTTTCTACTAAATGAGTTAATGATTAACATAGCCTTGCATTTTTCTTAATCACTGCCAAACAGAGCTTCCAATCGGAATAAGATGAGCAGTGTTATCACATAGATTTGGAAAGGGAAACAACATTCATTGATAGCCTATGTATTCAGCTGATGTTTTTATTTTAAAATAGTTTTGATAAATTATCTTAACCTTTAACGCATGCTCCTCAAATCAAATAAGAGCTCTAGCTTTCTACCAACTGTCCTCAGAGGAAGGACAGATACAGCCTAAAATAAAGGAGTGACTGCATTGGTTAAAAATGACTCTGGCTGGGGGCTTCCCTGGTGGTGCAGTAGTTTAAAATCCACCTGCCAATGCAGGGGACATGGGTTCGAGCCCTGGTCCAGGAAGATCCCACATCCCGCGGAGCAACTAAGCTGGTGCACCATAACTACTCAGCCTGCGCTGTAGAGCCCACGAGCCACAACTACTGAGCCCACGTGCCACAACTACTGAAGCCCACGCACCTAGAGCCCGTGCTCTGCAACAAGAGAAGCCACGACAATGAGAAGCCCATGCGCGGCAACGAAGACCCAACGCAGCCAAAAATAATAAATAAATAAAATTAATTAATTTTAAAAAAAGACTCTGGCTATAATGTTTTATTTCTTTTCTAAAAGTTACTAGAAGGACAATATGTTAACAGTTCTTAATTCTGGGTGATGGACTCCCCTGAGCATCGAAGGTCCATCTATAGGTGCTAGGCCCGGGCACTGTCCACCATCATTCCATGGATTGATGGTGCCATGTGGTTGACATATTTAACTGTTTGTTTTTACTTTTCTGAAACATTTTTATCTCTCTTAATTAAAAAGTCATTGTTTATCTTTCCAAATAGACATCGTAATGCCCACACTAGAACCATAGTTATAAAAGTCAAGACTTTTAATTGTAAGAGCCAGGAACTTGGGAGAGAAAAGGGTGTTGATGAAAATCCCAAAGCTAAACGTTAAATCACAAAGAAATCTAAGTTTGGAGGCCTGAGCTTAAAGTGTTTAACAAAAGTAGGGGTGGCCATGAAATTTATCACCCCAGCCAGGACATTTCTGGGAGTCAAGGGGGCCACTTCTGTTAAGTACACAGGGACAACAGATATAAACCATGACCACCAAAGGCAAAAATCAGGACACACGGTCACCTTAATCGTAAGACAAGGAGTCTGGAGAAAGCAGAATATGATATAAGGTTGTTTCCCATCAGGCAGGTTGGAAATAAAATTGTCCCTGTGCCAGGCAGGAGGAGAGTAACACAGTTTAGACTCATACGAAAGGTCTGCTCAGTGCCCCACTGCCCCTCCTTCCTGCACTGGGTTCAAAACACTGAGAGGAGGGCACAGAAGTCCAAGATAAATTAAGAATCAAAGTGAGTGTGAAGCAGTGGCGTGGCACTAATTAGGCAGAGAGATGTTCTGAAAAGCATTCATTCAATTCAACAATTTTTTAAAAAAAATACTACTCATGAACAAAGTACTGTTCAAAATCTTGGGATACATCAGAAAACAAATCATAAAATCGCTGTCCATAAAATCCCTCGTGGGTGCTCTTTTTGCCATGTCTTGTCTCCTCCAAGTTCTCATAGAGGAGCTCTAGAAGTTTCCTCAGGCTCTAAAAGAACAGGGGTTTGAGAGCTAGCATGCCCGTCAGAGGCTACAGGCAGAGGTGGGAGAGAAAACCACCTGCAGCTGCGGAAGCCTCTGAGGAGACTCAGTGCCCGGGAGAGCCAAGGGGCATGGGCGGGGCTGCTTCCGCAAGGTGGCCTCGGAGCAATGACCAATCCACAGGTGACAAGAGCCAGGGACACGATCCATGACACAGGGAGGACACGGGCCAGAGGCCCTCCCCTGCTGCCTTCCCGCTGCGGTCAGGGTGTGGGAAGGAAAAGGTGCAGGGCTGGGGGAACCCTAAAACACTATGCGTTAATCTAAAGGGGCAAATGTAAAGTGACTCAGAAGAGGGACTCTGAAGAGTCTGTTGTTTTTCAACCAGATGAGCCTAAATTCTTTGAATTGAAAACTTCGTTTGCTGTTTGTGTTAGATTTTGTTGTGCTTTCCATCAGGCAAAAATGGGTGCTTGTGAGCAAGCTGAAATGGAGAAAATTACCTCTCTGCCTTCCTCGATGCTATTACTGAGGGTCGCCCTGCTAGGGAAACTGTGTGGCCTTACCCTACCCAAGGTACAGACATTATCGCCTTGCATCAGATCTCAGCTTTGCTGGGTCTTTGTGTGGATTAAAGGAGATAACACCTGCAGAGTATCCTCAGGAACATTGCTTTACTTCTTCCCACTTTATAGATGAGGAAAACATGCTTAGAGAAGTGGATTGGCTGAGTTCACGCAAGTAATAATATGCAGCATTTAAAAACGTAAGATAGGGCTTCCCTGGTGGCGCAGTGGTTGAGAGTCCGCCTGCCGATGCAGGGGACACAGGTTCATGCCCCGGTCCGGGAAGATCCCACATGCCGCAGAGCGGCTAGGCCCGTGAGCCATGGCCGCTGAGCCTGCGCGTCCGGAGCCTGTGCTCCGCAACGGGAGAGGCCACAGCAGTGAGAGGCCCGCGTACCGCAAAAAACAAACAAACAAAAAAAACCAAAAGATAGCCTAACTACCAATCCAACACAGCAGTAAGGCCATCTCCACTCATTCATTCATTCACCCATTATGTGACCCAGGCATTCTGCTAGGAGCCTGGGCAGAAGGCACAGGCACAACTAAGTGCTCACAGAACTTTCAGTAAAAGAGCAATTTGAGCCAAGATAACATAATTACGGTAATTATGGTATAGATGATAAGTGATATGCTAGGGAAAGCGTAGGTGGCTGTGAAAGTACCCGGGGTGGGGCGCCTGAGCCAGAGCTGAGGAGGAGAGGGAAGTCTTATAGGAGGAAGAAGCTTCTAGGCTGAGATGTGAAGCTGAGGAGAAGGAAGCTAAGTGAAAAAGGAAGGGAAAGAGGAAGAAGAGACTTGCAGAAAGCTGGAACCACAGGCACGGAGGCCTACAATTAAGAAAGGTTTATTTGAGTAACCAGAAATAGTTTAGTAAGACTAGTGTTTAATAATAATAATAATAATGCTAAAATTATTGAGCCTACCTGTAGGATAGACATACACCAAGAGGCCTGTGAAAGAGCCAGAGACAGAGGGATAACACAGCATTCCAAAAGGCCAGGGAAGGGAACATTTCAGGTAGGAAGTGGCCACTGTGTCCAGCGCTACCCAGAGGTCACAAGATAGATACGGTCTGAGAAGCGATGGTCTTTAGACTTGGCGACAAGGTTCCGCAACCACTGGCAAGAACAGTCTTTGTGGTGTGATGAGAGCCCTAGTCATATTGTGGTAAGTATAGTGGGGAATGAGGGGGGAAGATGTTGAAACAATGAATTCAGATGCCTCTTGCAAGAAGGGGAGTAGAGAGATCAGACAGCACAGCTGGAGGGAAACAAGAAGTCAGGAAAATGGTCTGGGGTGTGTGTGTGTGTGTGTGTGTGTGTGTGTGTGTGTGTGTGTGTGGTGGGGTTTTTGTAAGATAGCCTTGGGTATGATTAAACGTTGATCTGGCCAGAAAAGACTTGTTGAGCTGGAGGAGTTGAAGTTAACGAAAAGAAAGTTTCATTGATAATATGTTGCCTCCAGGAAGGTAGGAGAAATAGGCCTGAGAACAGCATTGTGATGGAGAAAAAGAGGAAAGGCTGCGTGTGGATGCAGGAAAGTTTCTCGTGTGGGTGCAGGATGTTGAAGGAGTTCCCATCTGATATTAGCTGGAGAAAGTGGTAGGAAAGGGAAATGATACAGTTTTTATTTCTTTCTTTAGCATCTGGGGCAGGGAGTTTTATTTATTTACTATATGCCATGATTTTTGCTGGAGATTTTACAAACAGCAGCTCAATTTATTTTCACAGCAACTCTGATCCATAGATAGCACAAATGATCCACTCTCATTTTCCACAGGAAGAAACTAAAACTTACGAAGTCAGATAAATTTTCCAGTCCACAGCTGGCAAGAACAGCCAAGTTTCCCTACTGTCCATATGACTCTGAAGCAAGATCTTTCCAGGTGTGTTTGCAAGCAGAAGGGAAAGAGCAAGGGAAGAGAGTAATTAAAGGGGCAAAAGAACAGTATCTGTTAAAGGCAGATTCTGAAGAAGGAAAGGGTCCAAGAAGAAGTGGATGAACTTGACTTCCTGAAAGTCAAAAGTAGAGAAAGAGGGCTTCCCCGGTGGTGCAGTGGTTGACAGTCCGCCTGCCGATGCAGGGGACACGGGTTCGTGCCCCGGTCCGGGAAGATCCCACATGCTGCGGAGCGGCTGGGCCCGTGAGCCATGGCCACTGAGCCTGCGTGTCCGGAGCCTGTGCTCCACAATGGGAGAGGCCACAGCAGTGAGAGGCCCGCGTACCGCAAAAAAAAAAAAAAGTAGAGAAAGAGAGGGGGGCAGATGGCAATAGAGAGAAATGGTCCAGGAAGGGACATATTTGAGATGTGTCATGGTTGAACAGCTTTGATCTTCTTTATTAATTTGGGATGAAGGCCCTGCAGGTGGTCTGCCTCCACGTGCCAGATGTTGGAGATACGGTAGAATCAAATCATATAAAGTCACCACCTCACAGAACTCGCAAGCTAGTCTAGTGTAACAGACATTAAGCAATCATTTAAAATAATTAATTGAATAATTACAAATGTAGTATGTACTGTGGTGGGGACACCTATGAGAGTGAAAAGAGTCTGGGAACAGCTACTCTGGAAAAAAGAATAGGACCCTGGTAGGAAGTAGGCAAACCATTATGAAGACCTAGATTTCAGTTCCTGGAGAGTGTTACGATGCACCAGGAAAGGAGCAAGACCTTTTAGCTTTGGGGTGTGCCCGTCATTCAAAGACAGGAGCATAGGGACTTCCCTGCTGGCACAGTGGTTAAGAATCTGCCTGCCAGTGCAGGTGACAGGGGTTCAATCCCCGGTCCAGGAAGATCCCACATGCCGCAGAGCAACTAAGCCCATGTGCCACAACTATTGAGCCTGCACTCTAGAGCCCGCGAGCCACAACTACTGAGCCCGCGTGCCACAACTACTGAAGCCCGCGCACCTAGAGGCTGTGTTCCAAAACAAGAGAAGCCACTGCAATGAGAAGCCCACGCAGTGCAATGAAGAGTAGCCCCCGCTCGCCGCAACTAGAGAAAGCCCATGCGCAGCAATGAAGACCCAATACAGCCAAAAATAAATAAATTTAAAAAAAAAAAAAAAAAGACAGGAGCATCAGCTCCAGGCTGGCAAATGGAACCTGGAGAGCAGGAAGGCACCAGCAGTTGGGACACTAAAAAAGGAAGCGGCCAAGCTGGAGGTAAAGAAAAGTTGAAGTTAGAGAAGGCATTTTTAAAATAACCACTGCAAATAGGTATTGAGCACTCACTTGGGGCCAGGTGCAGCACCAAATGCATTGTGAACCTCGTGGCAAATCTACAGCATAGGTCCTGACAGTTTCACCATTTCGCAGTAGAGAAAAATGAAACTTAGAGAAGTTAAATAGCTTGCCAATGGTCACACAGTTAGCAAGTAGCAAGGATGCCAAGCTGCAGAGCCAGCATTCTTTTTTTTTTTTTACATCTTTATTGGAGTATGATTGCTTTACAATGGTGTGTTAGTTTCTGCTTTATAACAAAGTGAATCAGCTATACATATACATATATCCCCATATCTCTTCCCTCTTGCGTCTCCCTCCCTCCCACCCTCCCTATCCCACCCCTCTAGGTGGTCACAAAGCACCGAGCTGATCTCCCTGTGCTATGCGGCTGCTTCCCGCTAGCTATCTATTTTACGTTTGGTAGTGTATATATGTCCATGCCACTCTCTCGCTTTGTCACAGCTTACCCTTCCCCCTCCCCATATCCTCAAGTCCATTCTCTAGTAGGTCTGTGTCTTTATTCCTGTCTTACCCCAGGTTCTTCAGGACATTTTTTTTTCTTAAATTCCATATATATGTGTTAGCATACGGTATTTGTTTTTCTCTTTCTGACTTACTTCACTCTGTATGACAGACTCTAGGTATTATCCACCTCACTACAAATAGCTCAATTTCATTTCTTTTTATGGCTGAGTAATATTCCATTGTATATATGTGCCACATCTTCTTTATCCATTCATCCGATGACGGACACTTAGGTTGTTTCCATCTCCGGGCTATTGTAAATAGAGCTGCAATGAACATTTTGGTACATGACTGTTTGAATTATGGTTTTCTCAGGGTATATGCCCAGTAGTGGGATTAGAGCCAGCATTCTTATGTGAGACAGTGGTCCACTCTCCAGCTCTGCACAACGGTGGGGCCCGAGGGACGCCTGCGCCGGTGATGACTGGAGAGCAGGGGAGGGAGAGCCATTGCACAGCACAAGACAAGGAGGCCTCAAGCAACAACACAATAGTGACGACATTTCCAGGAATGAGGGCGACAGATGAGTTGGGGAGGAAATGAAAAAAGTCACCGAGGGAGGCAGAGGAGTATCGGAGAGTAGAACAACATAGAGAGAAGAATGGGCATGGGCAGTAGCACCCAACTGAATTACAGCAGCTCAGACTGACTCAGTGGGGATGGCGATTTGGAGTAAAATGTGTGGTGAGCTCATACTCAGATTGCAATTGTCTGGCAGCTCCGTTGAGGCAGCCTACTGACCCTGCCCATCCCGCCTGGGATGGGAGCACCACTGTCTCACCCAGAAGCACCAGTTCTGATCACAGGCAGGCTGCCCATGATTAGCACATTCAACCTCACTGAGTCTCAGCATCGTCATCTGGAAAGTGAGGGTGGTGGATCTCCCGAACTCTCCCAGGTAGGGTCAGCGCTCTGCTCTGTGCCCCCATCACAACCTTGATGTGTCCGCATCACACACAGCTCTCAGACGATGGTTTTCCATCCTCTTCCTCACATTATACATCAAGGACTTACCCCAGGCCAAGTTCTATGGTATCCAATCTACATATCAACTCACGTAACCCTTACACCAACCCTATTATCAAGGCAGAGGCTCTGGAGTCAGACAGCCTGCGTTTGAATCCTGTGTGACCTGGGGAAAACACCTTAACATCTCAAAGCCCGAGGCTTTCTCACCTTGGAGAGTTTAAGTGAAACGTCTGTGGTCCCTTAGACAGTAAGGGGCGGGAGGTGGACTTACACACACATCTACGCGACTTCAGAGCCCACTCCGCCTGTCTCTCCTCTGGTGACCATTGGCAGACCCCACGTTATCGCTTCCTCTAAAGGAGGGGTGGGCAATAACCCCAAATCAGACAGTATGCTGAAAGTACGCCACAGCAGGGCAAACACACCATTGGGCTCACAGAGCTGGAGATTCTCCGGCAGGACGACACCTGCCATCACCTCCTCTGTGGCGACAATGGAGGCCGTTAGGTACCACTCAACCTGGAATCTGTCTGAACTCTCTTCTTTTCCGCAGCTCTGATACCCACCCTACGTGTCCCTCCCAGGATGCAGGGGGCACCTCAGAGAGCAGACAGGCATACTCCCCCACCCTGGCCCGGGGACACTCTAACAGAGCACAGCTGAGTGACCTTGTAAAGGTGCCTCCGGTCACCGGCAGCCTTGATCCAAACTGTGTTTGCCTGCATTTCCAGGGCGGGTTTCAGAGGGAGTGGGAGGGCAAACAAAGCAAAATGTAGCACTTGAAATTTACCAGGATTTCAAGGGAAGAGCTTGAGGAGAGAGGAGGAAGGAGGGGAGAAAGGCCTAGGAGGGTCTGGACCCAAGAAACAGCATCGCAGCAAAGACACACTGAAAACCTCATGGAGGCCTGTGCAGACCATGGGGATCACAGCCCTCCTCCTCTGCTTGCCCTCCCCTCTCAGCCCCTCCCCCCATCCTTTCATATTTCCAGGGCCGGCTCTGAGCAAAGCAGGATGGAGGGTCACTGTGCAAAGAGAAACTTCATCCCGGAACAATGGAAGTGAGATGGGGTGGGAGCCCCCCTCCACCGCCCCATGGCTGCAGGAGCCCCTCCCCTGCCCCAGAGCAGATGGCCGCAGCGGGCCTCTGTGTACAGACCACTTGTCCCCAACCTGGCCCAACTTTCCTGCTCATGTGACCTAGCAAAGGAATTGTATGAGGCTCCAGCAGGATTCCTTCTTCCCATCTACATCTTTTCCGCCCCCTTCTATCGCCTCCCACCTCCTCCCAGCAAGCCTTTTGTCTGGTCCTCTCCCTAATCTCCTCAGCATCTTTCCCTGCTCGTCTCCCTTTCCTTCTGTCCTCCGTCCCTTTTCACTCCTCCTTCCATTTTTGCCCTTCTCTCCACCAGGACCCTCTCCTTCCCTTCTGCTTGTCCATAAACTGTAGTTGGTTACAATGCAGGATGCCGGTTCATCTCTGAAACGCTCATGGGCATTTACTGGCATCTCTCAGAGTGAGCTGCTTTGTGAGCTGTGCTTCCTTTGCCCACACCTGCCAGGCACCATCCACCCCTCCCTTACCCTCTCACCCCCCTGGGGTATCCCAGACTCAGATCCCTCCCCAGTACTCAGAGAAGTAGAGTCCCCCCTCCACCACCCCCACAGATTCCAGGCTGCTGGAGAGTGATTTCTCTCTGACCCCTGAAGCTATTCTGCCTGGGACTGTGTCCTGGCTCTGTGTGACCTTGAGCAAGATGCTTAAGCTCTCTGTGCCTCAGTTCTCTCCTCTGTGAAATGCAGATGCTAACAGTCCTTCCCCCATGGGGCCGTGGGGATGAGGTGAGTTAATACACGTAAACAGCATGCAGAGCCTGACACTAAGACAGGGATTGCTCCACGTGTGTTTGTGATCATTATTCCTGTACTTTGCTGGCTTAAGGAATCATTGGACAGAACATAACCTGCCTAATACCAAAACACGACCCTGGTAGCTTAAAGATGATGGGTGAGAAACGGTTCAGGAGAATGAGAGAGAAACAGGAGGATCTGCCTTTTTTTTTTTTTCATTTCATTTTTATTTCACTTTGGCTTTCTCTGCGTGACCTTCTAAGTCAAGACACTAAGGACATCAGACATTTTTGAGATTAGTGTCTATTGAGTCGCAGGAAAGGAAAGGATGGTGTCCAGAATTCCTGGAACACTGGACAGAACTTTGGCAACCTCCCAAGCATGCACTGCATCTGCAAGAGCACTCCCGTGGCCGCACACGCTGCCTGCTGCCGGCATCCTCCCTCTAGTGCTTTGATGCAGGGTGCTTACATAAGAAAAGGAACTGGGTCACTATGAATGAGCCGTGCAGCTGGTGCAGCAGGGAGGGTGGCTTAGGTAACAGTTCAAGGTCCAGGAGCCCTGATTTAGCTGGCACTGGGGGTGGGCTTGAGCCTAGTTCAGTTCCCAGGCTTGGAAAAAAAGAAAAGATCACAAGAATGATATATATATATATATATATTTTTAGCTTTCTGTTTGCGAAAGTGTAGTCCCAAAGACCACAGTCCTCTTGTTGCGTCCCTGATCAATTGGGAAAAAATAAGCTGGTTAATGGATCCAAGGTCAGACAAAGGAGAGGAGAGGAAAATACATTCATGAAATCTAGGATACATATACTAATGACAAAGTCAAAACCTCTTTGATTCGAAACTAAGCTCACTAATTTGAAATTTGTGATGAGAATAGCACCAGGATCAAAGGCTTTCTTTTATGTTATCTATAAAATGAAGGTTTTTAAGCAAATAACTGGGGCTAAGAAGATTTAGGTAGGAAGATTATTTAGAGAACAAACTATTTCCAGTTACTGACATTTACTGGCAAGCAATTAGTATGCTAATTGTACTTCAGTCTTGTGATTCGCGTAATTTTCTTCAATGATCTCTACTTTGTTACTGTATATATAGCAAGATGATAGATTATGATAGTAGTAGGACTTGGTTGCTAGACTCTTTGAGTCAGAAAACACATGGGACATCCTATGATCCAGGCCTACATGGAACACAAGGAAATGGTGAGGCCCTGGGGTTGCCTGGCTTGTTCTTCCTAGGACGTGGTCACAGAAGAGGAAGAAGAGCCTGGGTCTTACAACTCCTAGTCCAATGTTCCTTCTTACTTTATCAAGCAGAAACTGAGTCAAGTAACAGAAAAAACGTGGTCGAGCCTGTATCTGCAACTATTATAAGAAATTGGCAAGGGATTTTTTATTAAAGGGGTGACAAAGGAGATGTGCCCCAAATAGGGTGAAAGTTTAGCATTCACAAATGACTCCTTTAAAACAAGAGAAGTATTATCAAATCCCATGTACACCAGTCCAGAGCCTAAAAGATTTCAAAAATTAAGTGTTTAGGAATGTTTTTCTGGTTGGTTTGATATAACAACACTGCAGGGACTCTCAAAGAGGAAACATATCAGATTCACCTACTGGGCTTTTAAAAACTACATCGCAAAAAAAAAAACAAACAAACAAACAAAAAAACAAAAACCAAAAAACTACATCGCAGATGGATGCTCTCACATACATTGAGGGGAAGTTGGGACAGTATGAAGAAGGGATGCCAAAACCTCATGTGGCAAAGGGGGTGAGGTATTATGAAATTGGAATAAGCCCACTGGTGATGCTAACGTGAACCCCACCCTACCCCCAGAGTTGAACCTCAAGCTGCCTATGGGATCAAGAAGCTGACACCATCTCTAGCATATAGGAGTCATGAAATGCATGTGTTCTCAATGAATTTAATGTTGGGTTATAATAAAAATAATAAGAATATTTATCCTTCATGGAGCCCCACACCATGTACCAGTCACCATGCCTAGCATTTCACAACCGTAGTCACATTTAATCGTCACAACAAATCTACAAGGTAAGTCTAAGCATTCATTCCCTTTTACAGATGAGGAATGTGAGGTGTATAGAGTTTACATAATTTACTAAAGGTCACAGCTGGTAAGCAAGAGAATGCGTGTCCAAATGCTTTCATTCAAACCTTCTTCAACAAGCATTTTTTTTTTTTTTTTTTTTT